>NC_091360.1:19903835-20053835 GCF_038502225.1 Cherax quadricarinatus | reverse complement strand
TTCATTCAGTGGGGTTGAACTTCAGGGGTCAATTATATCAGCCTGTCCAGATCTCTTTGTAGTTCTGTCTGGTCCTCATACGACTGAATTCTTCTCATTAACTTCACATTATCTGCAAACAGGGACACTTCTGAGTCTAATCCTTCCGCCATATCGTTCACATATACCCGAAACAGAGCCGGTCCTAGAACTGACCCCTGGAGAACCCCGATTGTAACAGGCTCCCACTCTGACACCTCGTCACCAACCATGACTCACTGATGTCTTCTCAACAGGTATTTCCTGATCTATTGCAGTGCCTTCCCTGTTAAACCTGCTGTGAAGGCTTACTCAGCCCTGTAACAACTTCAGACAGTATTACCAAGGCTGGCTCCTCCTCAGGAAAATTAATGAAAAGAAAAAGAAATAATTCACAAAGATAAACACTTCATTATTTATTAAAGCAAATATAAAACAGTGAAACAAAAAGGTATATCCTATTTGAAAGAAAAATGAAAAATGAAATGAAAAAATGACATTTGAACTCAACGCTAATATATATATATATATATATTGATAATGGGGTGTCTGGTGGAGGTTGACACCGTTACTTAACACAATCCTCCCTAATAGAGCTGAATGGTTCAGATAAGTTGATGATATTTTGTGTCTTATGCCCAAGAATGTAGATATACACCATTTCATTGGCAAATTAAATAGCTTAGCCCTTTTCTAGATGTTTTAATTATTAAAAGTAATAATGAATTCAAATTTACAGAAAACCTACAAATAACTGTTCCTATGTCTACTATTATTCTTCACATCAAGATAGAGTTAAACTGTCTGTTTTCTCATCAATGTGTTTGAGAGCTTTGCGTATTTGTAGTCCTGAGTTCATAGATGAGAAAATATCCAAAATTTAAGAAATAGGTAATGATTTGAAATACCCAAGAAACGTAACTGATAAATCTTTTTTTAAGTTGCTAGAAACACTTTTTACAATCCAAAAAGGGGCAACCAGCCTTATTCAACTAAAAATATGTTGGTTCTCCCTTACCATGAAAACTTGATTGATATGCCTTCTCTTAAGACTTTTAATATCAAAGTTGTATTTAAAAATCTTGATACAGCAAAAAAACTTTTGAAAAAGAATTCCCCCCAAAATGCTGACGGTTGTGTCTATAAGATTCCTTGTAAAATTTGCGATAAAGTTTATTACGGTCAAACTGGTGAAAATCTCGAACTAAGATTAAAACAACATAAATATAACATTATTACTGGACAAGATTCCAATGCTATATTTATTCATGTGAGAGATTTTAACCATCCAATTGATTTTCAAAAAGTTGAGAAAGTTGTATCAAGCAAGTCCATGGTCGACAGGAATAAAATTGAATCTTGTTTCATAAAAAGCAGTTTTGACAATAATGTGAATATTTCCTTTGGTTTATACAAATTAGATCCATTTATAATTAATAGAATTTGGGAAGAATTTAATAATACATTGGACAAATAATAAATTTTAAAATTCTTAATTCTTGGGTAGAATAGTTTGTTGGTGGGTTGAGTGAAGGACCTGTCTAGTTGGATCAGCGGGACTGCTGCAGTGTTCCCTTTCTTACGAGTCACGCGTCAGGTGTTGCTTTGTTGTGGGATGTGATAGTGAGGTGTGGGCTAGACCTTTTATATGCCTTCCTTTGATGCATTACTTTCATTGTTCCTTGATAATGTGAGTAGTCACGAATGCGCCTGGAATTTCTATATTCTTTCACAGTGGTTGTTTTGCATATTCTTAAATAACCTGTTTACTGTGATCTTATCACACACACACACACACACACACACACACACACACACACACACACACATATATATACATATATATATATATATATATATATATATATATATATATATATATATATATATATATATATATATATATATATATATATATATATATATATATATATATATATATATATATATATATGTACTCACCAATTTGTATGTGGGTACAGGGGTCGAGTCATAGCTCCTGGCCCTACCTCTGCACTGATTGCTACTGGGCCCTCTCTCTCCCTCAGCTCCATGAGCTTTATCAAACCTCATCTTAAAGCTATGTATGGTTCCCGCCTCCACTCCGAGACTTTCCAGGCTATTCCACTTCCTGACAACTCTATGACTGGAGAAATACTTCCTAACATCTCTTTGACTCATCTGTGTCTTCATCTTCCACTTGTGACCCCTTGTTTCTGTGTCCCATCTCTGAAACATCCTGTGTTTGTCCTCCCTGTCTGTTCCGTGCCATACTTTATATGTCATAATCATGTCTGCCCCTGATCCTCCTGTTCTCCAGTGTCGTCAGGCCGGTTTCCCTTAACCTTTCTTCGAGGACAAACCCTTTAGCTCTGGGACTAGTTTTGTTGCAAACCTTTGCACTTTCTCTAATTTCTTGACGTGCTTGACCAAGTGTGGCTTTCAAACTGGTGCTGCATACTTCAGTATGGGTCTGACGTATACGGTGTACAGAGTCTTGAACAATTCCTTACTGAGGTATCGGAACGCTATCCTTAGGTTTGCCAGATGCCTGTATGCTGCAGCAGTTATCAGATTGATGCGCGCCTCAGGAGATGTGCTCGGTATTATACTCACCCCAAGATTTTTTCCTTGAGTTTGGTTTGTAGTCTTTGGCCACCTAGACTATACTCTGCCTGCGGTCTTCTTTGCCCTTCACCGATCTTCATGACTTTACATTTGGCAGGGTTAAATTCCAGGAGCCAGTTGCAAGACCAGGCTTGTAGCCTGTCCAGGTCTCTTTGTAATCCTGCCTGATCCTCGACCGATTTGATTCTCCTCATTAACATCACATCATCTGCAAACAAGGACACTTCTGAGTCTATCCCTTCCGTTATGTCATTCACATATACCAAAAACAGCACAGGTCCTAGGACTGACCCCTGTGGAGCCCCGCTTGTCACATGCGCCCGCTCTGACACCTCATCTCGTACCATGACTCGATGTTGCCTCCCTGTCAGATATTCTCTGATCCATTGCAGTGCCTTTCCTGTTGTGTTTGTCTGATCCTCTAGATTTTGCTTTAATCTCTTGTGAGGAACTGTGTCGAAGGCCTTCTTGCAGTCCAAGAAAATGCAGTCTATCCACCCTTTTCTTTCTTGTCGTACTTCTGTTTCCTGTCATAAAACGCCAGTAGGTTCGTGATACAGGATATTCCTTCCCTGAAACTGTGCTGGTTGTCGATTATACACTTGTTTCTTTCCAGGTGCTCCACCACTTTCCTCCTGGAAATATAAACACATATGCAGTATAATGTGATTCTTTATTGACAACGTTTCACCCACTCAGTGGGCTTTTTCAAGTCACACACAGATCTACCTGGAAGGTACGGGAGTATTTATAGTCATGTTCAGAATGTTGAGGTCAGGTGGAGAATGCTGCATCTGATGATCTACCGGGTGGAGTTATAGAGTCTTGGGTAGCTTGGCAGGGTTATTGGACAAGTTGTGAGTAGACCTTCTGCAGTGTTCTATGTTCTTATGTGGGATAGCGATGAAGAAGTTTCTTGGCGAGTGGTTCAGCTATGTTACAGAAGCCGTTGTTCTGGTTGAAATTGTTGGTTATAGAGATAAGCGATGATTTCAGGATTCTTCGGTATTGAGTGTTGTCTTCTGTGGCGATAAGTCTTGAGTTTCTGTAGTTAATTAAATGGTTGTGTGAATTGCGATGTTGTACACAGGCATTCCTTGTATCGTCAATCCTGCTTGCATATTGGTGTTCTGAAATACGTGTTTGGAGGTCTCTTGATGTTTCGCCCACATATAATTTGTTGCAGTCATTACAAGGGATTATGTATACCCCTGCAGAGGATGGAGGCTTGTCCTGTCTACTACTGGTGATGTCCTTGATGGTCGTGGTTGTGGAGGTAGATACTTGGAATGATGTATTGGAAAAGATGTTGGAAACATGTTTGGCAATGGAGTTGGTGGGGAGGACTATGTATCTCTTCTCGGCAGTGTCTTCTCTGGGTGTGTTGAAGATGTTTAATGCCCGCCGTCTGCAGTCTCTGATGAAGTGACACATCATGTTAGCTTTTCATGAGCTCTGCTGTCCCATCTTTCTTTGCAGACTCATCCTCGAGTCCCCTGGTTTTCCTTCCTGCTCTGTGGCACCCCATTTACTTTTTTTTTGTTTTGGTTCCCACAGAATGAAAAACTTATGTAATTCTGTGTGTCTGTTTTGTGGTGTGTTTATCGGAGTGTGTGGGGAAGGGGGCGGAGGTTGAGAGAGGAAGAAGCTGGACACGGTGGCAAAGTGAGAGAGGGGTGGGGAGGGAGAATGAGGAGAGAAGAGGAGGGAGAAGGAAAGGGGGAGAGAGAATGGGAGAGGGAGAAGGGGCAAAGAGGGAGAGGAGGGGTAGAAGGAGGGTGAGAGAGAGAGGGGGGGATCAGGGAAGGAGTGAGAGACAGGTGGGAGAAGGTGTGAGGGGAGTGTGTGTGTCTGTATATGTGAGAATGTGTGGGTAAAAATGTGTGTGTTTGGTTGTGTGTGTGTTTGTTTGTGTGTATGTGTGTATTGTGTGTGTGTGTATGTGTGAGTGTGTATGTATATAGTAATTGAATTACGAGAAAAGTGGTAATGAAACATTTACCAAACTGCATCCAGCCGAGATTAATTCCTGCGACACATTCTCCCGCCACAAGAGACAGAACAAGGATCACTGACCCAGCTGAGCTAAGTGTTGTTCATGATCTGAGAACACTCAGATATCGAATTTAAGCTGAAGGAATCTTACAGGAGACAAAAATCACAGCAAGAACTAAAAGCCATAAAAGAAATTGAAAAAAAAAATGACTTCTTCTCTTACGCCAAATCTAAGGGAAAAACAACATCCAGTATTGGGTCCCTGCTTAGGCGAGATGGGACATGTTGTTAGGTAAGACACATATGCAACAGTTAGGTATCTTTATTATGAAACGTTTCGCCTACACAGTAGGCTTCTTCAGACAAGTACAGAAAAGTTGATAGAAGCAGAAGATACTTGAAGACGATGTAATCAGTCCATCACCGTTAAAGATACCTAACTGTTGCATATGTGTCTTACCTAACAACCTGTCGGTATTTTATACCATTTTAATGTTCGAGATGGGACATACACAGATGACAGCCAAGAAATGAGTGAGATACTGAAGTCCCAATATGACTCAGTGTTCAGCGAGCCACTGCTCACTCTAAGGGTAGACAATCCAAATGAATTCTTTATGAACGAAGCCCAAAATTTGGTCTTCTCAGAAATCTAGGATATTACTCTAACTCCACAAGACTTTAAAAAGACAATAAATGACATGCCCATGCACTCTGCCCCAGGCCCAGACTCATGGAACTCCGTGTTCATCAAGAATTGCAAGAAGCCCTTATCGTGTGCCTTCAGCATTTTATGGAGAGGGAGCATGGACACAAGGGTCAACCCACACACACTAAAATCAACAGACATAGCCCCACTCCACAAAGGTGGCAGTAAAGCAATTGCAAAGAACTACAGACCGATAGCACTAACATCCCATATCATAAAAATCTTTGAGGGGGTTCTAAGAAGCAAGATCGTCAACCTCCTAGATACCAATCAATTACACAACCCAAGGCAACACGGGTTTAGAGCAGGTCGCTCCTGCATGTTGCAGCTACTGGACCACTATGACAAGGTCCTGGATGCTGTAGAGAATAAGCAAAATACAGATGTAGTATACACAGACTTTGCAAAAGCCTTCGACAAGTGTGACCATGGTGTAATAGCACACAAAATGTGGGATAAAGGAATAACAGGAATAGTTGGTAGATGGATCTATAACTTCCTGACAAATAGAACACAAAGAGTAAAAGTAAACAGAATAAAGTCCCATGCAGCCACGGTAAACAGCTCTGTTCCACAAGGCACAGTACACGCTCCCACTCTATTCCTCATCCTCATGTCTGACATAGACAGAGATGTAAGCCATAGCTCCATGTATTCCTTTTGCGGATGAGAGCCGGATTACCATGGCGGTGACCTCCATCGAAGACACTGCAAGACTCCAAGCGGACATCAACCAAATCTTCTAATGGGCTACTCAAAACAATATGAAGTTCAACGAGGAGAAATTTCAACTTCTCAGATATGGGAAACTTGAGGAAATTAAAAATGTATCAGGGTATACGACAAATTCTTACCATACAATAGAGCGGAAAAATAATGTGAAGGACCTGGGAGTGATAATGTCAGAGGATCTCGCCTTCAAAGACCACAACAATGTATCTACCTCATCTGCTAGGAAAATCATAGGGTGGATAATGAGAACCTTCAAAATTAGGGATGCCTAGCCCATGACGATTCTCTTTAAATCGCTTGTACTCTCTAAGCTGGAATACTGCTGTACACTAACTGCCCCCTTCAAGGCTGGTGCCATTGCAGACCTCGAGAGTGTACAAAGAACTTTCACGGCACACGTAAGTGCGATAAGGCGCCTAAATTAATGGGAACGGTTCAAGGTTCTTGATCTGTATTTCCTGGAATGCGGACGAGAGAGATACATGATAATATACACTTGGAAGGTTCTGGAGGGACTGGTGCCAAACCTGCACACGAAAATCACTTCCTGTGAAAGCAAAAGACTCGGCAGGAGATGCGACATTCCCCCGATGAAATGCAAGGGCGCCACGAGTACATTGAGCGACAACACAATAAGTGTCCGGGGTCCAAGACTGTTCAACTGCCTCCAAGCATACATTAGGGGGATTACCAATAGATCCCTGGCTGTTTTCAAGAAGGCACTGGACAGGCACCTAAAGTCAGTACCTGACCAACGGGCTGTGGCTCGTACGTCAGCTGGCATACGGCCAGCAGTAGCAGCCTGGTTGATCAGACCCTGATCCACCATGAGGCCTGGTCTCAGACCCAGCCGCGGGGGCGTTGACCCCCGAGACCCTCTCCAGATAAACTCCAGGTAAACTCGTGATAGTGGTAAATTCAAGGCTAATTTCAGCCACCTCCCGTTTAAACGAATTACAGCCTTCACGAACATTTTATCAAGTAATGAAACAATGACACATGTGGAATTGGAACATTTACCACATTTTCTCAGTTTGTTAAATGTTTCAATACCACTTGTTTCCTGGCTTCATTAGTATATAAAGTGCTTGTGGAGGCTGGTATACAAAAGGGAGATGCTGAAATTAGCCTTGAATTTTCATAACAAGACAGAGCCTAATTCCGAGTTTAGCAGCTTGAGAATTTGTTAATTTTTTTCATTCAGTGAAAATCTTTCACTTCCTCTAAGACAGTGGTTCCCAAACTTTTTCAGCTTGTTACCCAATTTAACATGCCACATAAAGCATGTTACCCCTTTCACAAAATGTTAATATTGATATATATGGCTAAATTAAAACACTTGAGATATTTTCTTTTATTTATTGTATTTGAACATTGTGCATCTCTAATGACTATTACCAAAGATGTCAAGAACATCAGTGGAATGGATGGAGTTGCATACTTGAAGCTAGTTTAGGAATTCTTGGCTTCGTGGTTGAAAGTGCCAGCCTGGCATCGTTTGCAACATTCAAGCGAGTCCTCTTTTTTGTTTTCATACCCAGCACAGTTGAGAAGCCCTTCTCGCACAGATACGTTGTTGAGAATGATACCAACAACTTCAAGGCTCTCATGGACAGAGTTGGCGAGTCAGGTAGTCGTGAAATCCAAAAGGAATCTGCATTTTGGTTTTGGAATTCGATTTTCAAGGCTTCATTGGCTCGCATTGTGATCCACTCCTCCTTTGCAGGGAAATCATCATCATGAATGGCATCATCAGGTACAGAGAAGGGATGAATGATCCACTGAAGAGTGGCTGTTTCTTGGTCACTCTCTGGAAAGTAGTGATGCATGCTTGTTTCAAGCCCACATACCACACATACGTTATATATAAAATTAATAATAGCTACAAATTCACAGTAACAGTGGGTAAATGCTAACTATATACTGCACAGGGCAGTACACATACATACCAGCTTATGTCTACCTCGGCTGATGCTCACAGATAAACTGACAGTGTGAAATAGAGGCAGCCTCAGGAAGTGAGTGACGCATACTGGACAGGTCGATCTGGGCTACTGAGTGACTTTTGTCCTGAAGCATACTTGTCAAAATACTTTTGGGTTTCCACACACTTAGCTATATATTTCTTCTTTTCTAATACTGTATATTAGATTTTGATGTTTATTGTTATTTGGTTTAACTTTATTACTTACTTATAATAGGTTTACTTTACAACTTTATATACTAAGACAAAGTTAACAATAATCCTCATACCAGGTACCGCATTGTTTTCTTGATTTTCAGAATTCATAACTTTTTTTCTGTCACCCCTCCATTACCCCCCAAAAATGGTTAAATTACCCCCAGGGGGTAATTTACCCCCAGTTTGGGAACCACTGCTCTAAGATCTTAAATACTTTAATGTTAAAGTTGCTTTTAAATATGACAATATCGTACAACAAAAATTAATTAAAATTTATCCCAAGTAATATTCAGGCTGTGTATACTCCATCCCATGTAAATGTTGTAATTCCTTTTACTTAGGGCCAACTGGCAAATCTCATCGTACCAGTGATAAGAAACAAATATGCAGTGTCAAGAGGACACGAATCCTGTGCTTTGTTCATTCATGTAAAGCAGTGGTTCCCAAACTGGGGGTAAATTACCCCCTGGGGGTAATTTAACCATTTTTGGGGGGTAATGGAGGGGTGACAGAAAAAAAGTTATGAATTCTGAAAATCAAGAAAACAATGCGGTACCCGGTATGAGGATTATTGTTAACTTTGTCTTAGTAAATAAAGTTGTAAAGTAAACCTATTATAAGTAATAAAGTTAAACCAAATAACAATAAACATCAAAAACTAATATACAGTATTAGAAAAGAAGAAATATATAGCTAAGTGTGTGGAAACAAAAAAAAAGTATTTTGACAAGTATGCTTCAGGACAAAAGTCACTCAGTAGCCCAGATCGACCTGTCCAGTACGCGTCACTCACTTCCTGAGGCTGCCTCTATTTCACACTGTCAGTTTATCTGTGAGCATCAGCCGAGGTAGACATAAGCTGGTATGAAGCCAAGAATTCCTAAACTAGCTTCAAGTATGCAACTCCATCCATCCCACTGATGTTCTTGACATCTTTGGTAATAGTCATTAGAGAGGCACAATGTTCAAATACAATAAATAAAAGAAAATATCTCAAGTGTTTTAATTTAGCCATATATATCAATAATAACAACATTTTGTGAAAGGGGTAACATGCTTTATGTGGCATGTTAAATTGGGTAACAAGCTGAAAAAGTTTGGGAACAACTGATGTAAAGGATACAGGCTAACAAACCATACCACGGGTTGGGGTTTGAACTCGCGATTGGAAAGTCTCAAAACTTCAGACCGTCGCGTTAGCCACTGGGCCAGCTAGTTTCAATAATTCATATTTTTTTTTTGTATTTTATTTAAAACCAATACAGTTTAACATAAAAATAATGAAACAGTATGGAACCTAATCAAATTAACTGACAAACTGATTGTACCTACATGCTCGCAAGATATTACAACAAAAACTTACAGCAAGAACATAGCTAAAAAAAATTACATGTCACAGGGTCATGAATTGACATATATACAAAACCTTGCATATATATAAATTGTACATATAAATGACATCTGACAAAGGTTCAATACACTTGAACATGAAATATACAAAGAAGTTATATCAGTTAAATCTCATCCTTCACATTAATCAAAAAACCAAAACTTAACATCATAATCTTACTAGAAAATCTACATACTTATCCCTAACAATACAGCTGTACATATACCAACATACAAATAAACAGAAAAAGAATACAGCTTAGAACACAATAACTGAAGCTCTATACTATTACAATAAACCCATATACAAATCTCAGACACAAATGGACTACGTCACTAAACTGTCTAGATATGTCTGTATACCATACAGACTAAAACTTAACATCAAGAACTTGCATGAACACCAAACCGGTATCAGGGTACAGACCATAATTATAAACTTTAAAAAGAATCAATCATGCACATATAAAGTATTACATAACGTCTGACCCATGACAAAGGCTCAATACAATAGACAGGGATATATATTTAAGATAAGATAAGATAAGATTTCGTTCGGATTTTTAACCCCGGAGGGTTAGCCACCCAGGATAACCCAAGAAAGTCAGTGCGTCATCGAGGACTGTCTAACTTATTTCCATTGGGGTCCTTAATCTTGTCCCCCAGGATGCCACCCACACCAGTCGACTAACACCCAGGTACCTATTTGCTGCTAGGTGAACAGGACAACAGGTGTAAGTAAACGTGTCGAAATGTTTCCACCCACCGGGAATCGAACCCGGGCCCTCCGTGTGTGAAGCGGGAGCTTTAGCCACCAGGCCACCGGGCCTGGTGGCCCACACCCACACCCACACACCCACACCCACATCCACACACACACACCCACACGTTCACACAAAAATTTTCACAAAATCACATTAATCAGATGCACTGTATGCACAATGCAAAACAGTATATAAGTATATCTCATCGTGCGAAAACCCAGCACGTAACATAAATACAAACTAAAACACACTTCATGTCGCAAATAACTTATTTCTCAAGAATCATGTTATACAAGACTGATGCACATCATAATTATACATAAAAAATCTACTATATTATACCTACATTCTGAAAAGTGTTATATCTACCATAACGAGACCTTGAGCTCTACATCCACACTTGGATGCCATAAAGTCTCAATGAAAACCAGGAAACCATTCCAAACCCACATTCACAACACTCTCACGACCCCCCCCCCAGGGAGGCGAGCCCGCTGTTACCCCCTGACTCCCTCCAACCTATGAAAACCCCTTCACTCACTCATTTTCAATCACAGATTTACGAGAATCCCTAACGTTAGCATTCTATACCCCTCTGAGAAAGCCTGATCCCACCTCCTCCCATACAAATCTCTGTTACGACACATCGTACGATAGAACGTTACCGCAAGAACATTCCTTCGCTCTTCACTATCCCCTCATCACCCACTACATATATATATAATCTACCATGATATAATCTAAAGCTCTTATGACACCCTCGTCTAACCCACCCATATCTAGACTTAAAGCACGCAGAACCGACACCCCACGGCCCCCCACCCTCTGTACCAACCTACTTAACCAGCACCTAACCTCCTCTAGCCCTTAACAAAAGTAAACTACATGGAACGCTGTCTCATCCCCTCCACAGATACCACACCCCCCACCTTCTACAACCTGTCTGTTTCGTAGTATCTCACCAGACGGAAGGATCCCATGCAGAAAACGAAACATCACCTCACGCGCCCGAGGGTTTAACTTCATTTTACTAAATCTAAACCAAATACTCTTCCACGCATACATGGGGAACAAACCCTCAACTGGGACAACGCACCTACCTACAAGTAACCTACAGAAAACCCTTATACGAACCTTTCTCAGTTCCCTAACCAACATCACAGCCCTCAAAACTATTTCCCATTCCCTCAACTCCATTCCTCGATACCACATACCCAGCCTGTCGTGTATCCTTCCCAAACGCCCCGCGTTCGCACCCTCACGCAACGCTTCCCATTTAATAAACACACATTTAGCCCTCCGTCTCAAATCCAACAACTCCAACCCACCCTGACTTACAGGTAACATTACAACTTCCCTCCGTAACCAATCACAACGTGAACCCCACAAAAATTTGTACACCCGTCTTAGTATCCCCGCAATCGCTGTCCCTGTAATTGGGAACACAGCTGCAACATGCCAAACCTTACTATACAATAAAATGTTCACGACTATCACTCGCTGTATCAGAGTTAGGTGCTGGGGTCTCAGAACACCTAGACACCCCACGATCCTTTCCAATAACCTATCCGAGTTTTCCACCCGCGCCGCAACCATGTCATCCCTATAAATAATACCACAAATCTTTAAAGACACCGCTCATTCTTTAACAACATTACATCTCCCCCCCACACCCCCCACCCAAGAACCCAACCCCATGCACCTTGACTTCGCACTATTTACCTGCATACCCGTGGCACTTCCAAATAATTGCACCACCTCGTCCAACACTCCCATTGACATCCCTTCACGAATGAGAACAGTGGTGTCGTCAACATATCCAATTAACCCCGGCCAGGCCCTCCCACCCCCCACACTTCCCTCACATGGTGTACATAAGCTGCGGTCAACCATTCTATAAAAGGGGTCCTGGAAACACGCAAACAATATTTGGGACATGGGGCATCCCTGTCTAAGGCCTCTTCCCATTGCAATTTCCCTCCCCATACACCCATTAATCTGTATCCTCATTTTCGCCCCCTTGTACAACGTATTTACCCACTCGACTATTTCCTCCCCAAAACCCTGTCTCCTAAGTATAACCTGCAAAGCTCCCCTTTCCACTCTATCATATGCTCCCTGCCAATCTAGAGCCAACAAAGCCGCCCCTCCACCCCCACCCTTAGCTTCCACAAAACTTCTCAGTATCCCATGTCCTTCAATCATCGACCTTCCCGGCAACCCAAACTGAGATTTTGACACCACCCTCTCCACAACACATTTGAACCTATTACCTAAAATTTTTGCAAACACTTTATAGTCTGCACACATCAGTGATATGGCTCGGTACTCCCGAAGTGGTGGGCTGCCCCTTGACCTTCGGGACCAACACTACAACTGCTGTTTCCTGCTTCTCCCCCAACTTACCCTTCTCCTTCATACTATTAAATAACCTAACTATAAATTCCTTTATCAACGCCCAATGTTGTAAATAAAATTCTACCGGGAGACCGTCAATACAGGGAGCTTTCCCCCTTCCTCATTCCCCTTAACGCATTCTCTATTTCCTCTGCCGTAATAGTCCCACCTAAAGCCTTTCGATCACTATTTCCTAAATTACACGTCACATACGTACACACCTTGTCCAACGCCCCGTCACCCTCCCCCCCCACTGTTCCAGTACTTCTCGTACCAAGCCTCCGCACACGCACACATCCCCTTCGTGGTTCGTATCTCCTGCCCTACTCTATAATTCCCAACCATCTCCGTTACCTCTAAACATGGTATAGCTGTCACCGCCTGCCTTTGCTTTTGATGCCGCAAAACACACGCTGACGGCTTGTCGCCCCAAAGCACTTCCTTCACCCCTGCCTGCATCCTTACAGCTTGAAACCTTTCATTTTGCAACACCCTCAACCTTCCCTTTATTTCAGCTATTTCATCCATAGGAAAATTATTCCCACCCACCCCCCTCCCATAGCAACCTCTTAACCTATCCTCTAAATAGTTAGCCAGTCCATATTTTAAATTATTAATACGTTTTCCCTCTCACATAAAACTTTCTAATCCTTTCCTTTGCGACACTATCCCACCATGTCACAATGTCATCCATTCCCTGTTCTTCCACACTAAGCTCCCTCCATAGGACTGAAAACCCCTCCAACCCCTCCTCATCACCTAACACACTTATATTTAATTTCCAATAACTTCTATATATGTCTGCAAGCATCCCCCACCCAACCTCCACCACCACTGCCCTATGATCTGACATTGTAGCCTCAACAGTACTGAAAGATTTCACATCCACTTCCTGAGAAAGGTACACTCTATCTAGTCTCGCAGCATATCCACTCTTAACAAACGTATGTTCAGTCTCCCACACCGCCCCCCCAAAGGCATCACATAACCTAACATCCCTTAATAAATCCCTAAGAGCCACAGACATATATCCAGCCCCTCTTGGGTCCACATCAGCCACCCTGATTACACTATTCCAGTCCCCACCAACTATCGCCACCTCTGGCAGTGCACTTAAGAAAAACACAAGATCCTCACACACAAAATCATTCTTTACCTTTATGTTATTTTCTGCCGGCGCATACACACTCACAAAAGACACACGCTTACCCATCCACCACCCATCCACACGCAACACCCTCCCTCCCCCTCCTCCCTCGATTCTCTGCAAAACAAACGGGCTCGTCTCCCTTATTAAAATTCCCACACCACCTTTTAGACGGGGAGATGGCAGGGTAACTACCCGAAATCCTGCCACCTCCAACACCCTACCCTCTTTGAAATTGTGCTCCTGCAGGAACAAAACATCCACTCTAGATTTATTCAGAAAATTACGAAACCAATCTCTCTTCATACCGCTACATAACCCATTAACATTTACAGACATACACCTAAGGCCTATTAAAGTTTCCACCCCTGCTTCCTCTCATCACTCTTTACAACTCCAGAGCTTGAATTTACACTCAACACCTTCAGAGTGCTCTCTTTCCCTCCCCCCTTCTTCCGGTGCCTCCTATCATGGCTACCACCACCTACACCACTACCTTCACACTTCACCTCAGTCTGTTTCCCAGGCCTTTGTGCAGGCATAAGGACGTCATCAGAATCTGATGTAGCCGCCCTCTTTCTCGTGACAGTCATGTTACACATATCTTGGTCAGATGTTACCTCTCGATGAACCTCCACCTCCACCTGAGAATGGTTTAATGATTCAATGGACGACTCCAAACCACCATCACGTCCCAAATTATCATGTCTCAGACTTTCTGGAAGCGACGAGTCTCCAATGACACCACGCTCAGATGTAACGGCCCTCTCTGGTGGTGACAACGTCTTCAACACCTCCACCAATTCCTCCTCAATCTCAAGAACCTTCTCTTGTACTTGCTGCTCCTCCTTATCCACAGGAGACGACACCTGATCAGGCAGTTGGGGGCGGGACTCCAACTCACCGCCAGTCCTGTGTGCCCGATCCACTATCTCGCTCCACAAAACACCACGCCCTCCATCCGATGTTTGTTCCTCACCTGCCACCTTTGAAGCAGGGGCTACGACGTCCACCACAGGTCCAGGCACATGTCTTCGCTTGTCACAGGTCGCCGCTATGTGATCATACTCACCACATAGGCGGCACGTACGTCGTTGTCCTGGGTACATTACCATTACCTGCGTCCTGAAATCTTGTAGATACACATAGGATGGTATTGGGTGCCTCAAAGTCATTTTGAGGTTGAAAGAACCCTCTGGAAAACCAGCATAGGCTCCTGCCGCCCACGTACCATGTTGAGCATAATGCACCGTCCCATACTTCTCAAAAACTTTCCTTATATCCGCCTCGTCCTCCTCAAAGGGAACGTTGCGTAACTTGATCCACGTATAATACCGTGAAACATCTATCATTCTTACAGTGACAGCTGGTGTGACGTTAAGACTCACGTCCTGAACCCTGGTGACTAACGATTCATAAACCGTTGCTGATAGCAGTTTGACGAAAATTTGTTGTCCTCCGTTCAATGCTACACCATACAAGTCACTATCTTGTACGCCATATGTCTCTCGGATGATCTTTGGCAATAAGACTTGCGCAGAACTGGGCGTTATCGTTCCTTTAAGTAGCTCGATGCCTACAGTATTTATCCTTCGTCTCAGACTAACCGCCATCTTGACAATCACAGTGCACCTAAATTGTTAGCCGAGGTGTGACAGCACCACTTCACACCACTGCAGCCAGGTAACTGACAAGGGCGCTCGCCTACAAACAGCTCGCCTACAAACAGCAGAGGGGTGCAGAGCACTACCGCACTTGCTACCGTGGTCGGGCAGCTAGCTGGCCCAGTGGCTAACGCGACGGTCTGGAGTTTTGAGACTGACCGCGGGTTCAAACTCCACCCGTTGTATCGTTTGTTTGCAATCGTGTCATTACGATTTCGTGAGCCATGATACAGGCTATTGTGTAGACTGGACAAATTCAAAAGAATTACATCCCTCTTATTCTACCGTTGCACGAAATATACTGACATGTCTTATCAATCACGTTGCACAAAAGATTTCAATTTTGTCTTCTGGAATGTATAAACCTGAAAGTTTGATAGTCCAGAATATTGTTCATAATCGTAAATGTATTTTTTTTAACGAAAAACAGTGTGTTATTTGCTAGGCGAACAGTTTGACTTGATGTTTGGGTCAGGTTGGTGTGAGGCGACACCTCTGTGTGAGGCGACACCTCTGTGTGAGGCGACACCTCTGTGTGAGGCGACACCTCTGTGTGAGGCGACACCTCTGTGTGAGGCGACACCTCTGTGTGAGGCGACACCTCTGTGTGAGGCGACACCTCTGTGTGAGGCGACACCTCTGTGTGAGGCGACACCTCTGAGTGAGGCGACACCTCTGAGTGAGGCGACACCTCTGTGTGAGGAGACACCTCTGTGTGAGGCGACACCTCTGAGTGAGGCGACACCTCTGAGTGAGGCGACACCTCTGAGTGAGGCGACACCTCTGTGTGAGGAGACACCTCTGTGTGAGGAGACACCTCTGTGTGAGGCGACACCTCTGAGTGAGGCGACACCTCTGAGTGAGGCGACACCTCTGAGTGAGGCGACACCTCTGTGTGAGGAGACACCTCTGTGTGAGGCGACACCTCTGTGTGAGGAGACACCTCTGTGTGAGGCGACACCTCTGAGTGAGGCGACACCTCTGAGTGAGGCGACACCTCTGAGTGAGGCGACACCTCTGTGTGAGGAGACACCTCTGTGTGAGGCGACACCTCTGAGTGAGGCGACACCTCTGAGTGAGGCGACACCTCTGAGTGAGGCGACACCTCTGAGTGAGGCGACACCTCTGTGTGAGGAGACACCTCTGAGTGAGGCGACACCTCTGTGTGAGGCGACACCTCTGTGTGAGGCGACACCTCTGTGTGAGGCGACACCTCTGAGTGAGGCGACACCTCTGAGTGAGGCGACACCTCTGAGTGAGGCGACACCTCTGAGTGAGGCGACACCTCTGTGTGAGGAGACACCTCTGAGTGAGGCGACACCTCTGTGTGAGGCGACACCTCTGAGTGAGGCGACACCTCTGAGTGAGGCGACACCTCTGAGTGAGGCGGCACCTCTGTGTGAGGCGACACCTCTGAGTGAGGCGACACCTCTGAGTGAGGCGACACCTCTGAGGCGACACCTCTGTGTGAGGCGACACCTCTGAGTGAGGCGACACCTCTGTGTGAGGCGACACCTCTGTGTGAGGCGACACCTCTGTGTGAGGCGACACCTCTGTGTGAGGCGACACCTCTAAATGAAGTGACACCTCACTCAGAGAAGGTGACACCTCACTCAGAGAAGGTGACACCTCACTCAGAGAAAGTGACACCTCACTCAGAGAAGGTGACACCTCACTTTCTCTTGCCTCTTCTTCCTATTCCTCTGAAGATGTGCGTAAGCACATGGAAGCTCTCAAATTTCATTTCTTATTTTCACTATGGTATTTTTTGATATTTACAATCACGTGTTTTATTATTCCATAATAAACACAAGACATTCTTTTCACATGTTGTCTGCATAATTTCCCCATGGGAGCTTTAATTTAGCAAGGTATGAAGTCTGGTACTTTATGTGACTGTGAGCGTCTTGTGTGCAAGATGACTCTGAAGGTTGGTACTTTATGTGACTGTGAGCGTCTTGTGTGCGAGATGACTCTGAAGGTTGGTACTTTATGTGACTGTGAGCGTCTTGTGTGCAAGATGACTCTGAAGGTTGGTACTTTATGTGACTGTGAGCGTCTTGTGTGCAAGATGACTCTGAAGGTTGGTACTTTATGTGACTGTGAGAAGGTTGGTACTTTATGTGACTGTGAGCGTCTTGTGTGCGAGATGACTCTGAAGGTTGGTACTTTATGTGACTGTGAGCGTCTTGTGTGCGAGATGACTGTGAAGGTTCTTATTATGCTAATGTAGCATGTTTTAACTGTGAAATTATGCTAATGTAGCTTTTTAACAAATGTACTGTGTCTTGCAGGGTGTGGCTATGTGTCTTGCAGGGTTGTGGCTGTGTGTCTTGCAGGGGTGTGGCTATGTGTCTTGCAGGGGTGTGGCTATGTGTCTTGCAGGGGTGTGGCTGTGTGTCTTGCAGGGTGTGGCTATGTGTCTTGCAGGGTGTGGCTATGTGTCTTGCAGGGTGATGCTATGTGTCTTGCAGGGGTGTTGCTATGTGTCTTGCAGGGTGTGGCTATGTGTCTTGCAGGGGTGTGGCTATGTGTCTTGCAGGGTGTGGCTATGTGTCTTGCAGGGTGTGGCTATGTGTCTTGCAGGGTGTGGCTATGTGTCTTGCTGGGTGTTACTATGTGTCTTGCAGGGGTGTGGCTATGTGTCTTGCAGGGTGTGGCTATGTGTCTTGCAGGGTGTGGCTATGTGTCTTGCAGGGTGTGGCTATGTGTCTTGCAGGGGTGTGGCTATGTGTCTTGCAGGGTGTGGCTATGTGTCTTGCAGGGTGTGGCTATGTGTCTTGCAGGGTGTGGCTATGTGTCTTGCAGGGTGTGGCTATGTGTCTTGCAGGGGTGTGGCTATGTGTCTTGCAGGGTGTGGCTATGTGTCTTGCAGGGTGTGGCTATGTGTCTTGCAGGGTGTGGCTATGTGTCTTGCAGGGGTATGGCTATGTGTCTTGCAGGGTGTGGCTATGTGTCTTGCAGGGTGTGGCTATGTGTCTTGCAGGGTGTGGCTATGTGTCTTGCAGGGTGTGGCTATGTGTCTTGCAGGGTGTTGCTATGTGTCTTGCAGGGGTGTGGCTATGTGTCTTGCAGGGTGTGGCTATGTGTCTTGCAGGGTGTGGCTATGTGTCTTGCAGGGTGTGGCTATGTGTCTTGCAGGGGTGTGGCTATGTGTCTTGCAGGGTGTGGCTATGTGTCTTGCAGGGTGTGGCTATGTATGAAACATGTTTAAGAAAGATATGTTGATTTATGTTTTTGTTTTTTTGGATTTTATTGGATTTTAATTTTTATATATTATTATTAATACTTAGTACTTCTATGAAGTGATGGTATGTTTACGTAGACTATTTTATTATGTTGTATTGTTATGTAGGGGTTTAATTACGTGTTTGGAGAGGTATGTTGTGTCTGTGTATACCGCTGTATCCATTGTGGTTTTTGTACGTATGTAATACATGTGTTTATGCATTTATCTTTCCTGGGTTATGCAGGAATGTGGTTATGTATGAAGTGTGTTTCAGAATGTTTCTATTTTCAACCATGTTAATTAATGTTATTTTATAATTTTGGTTATGATGGTGACGGTAGATACAGCTGTTGGGAATAGGGGGGGAGGGGGGGTTGTAGTGTGTGTTGTATTCTTATAGTAACTATTTTCACAGTGATGTTGCATACAGGTTGTTATAATGTTTCATTTCTAGTTTTCCATGAGCATCTGTTTTATGTCTGCATGTTAAACTATATGCTTCCTTGTGTTAGCGTTTTACGTTATATGTTTGGTTTTCATTTATATATTGTTATTATAGGCTCGAACCGCTGTAATGTAACATTTATATATTGTTATTATGGGTTCGAACCACTGTAATCTAACATTTATATATTGTCATTGTGAGGGAAAAGATCAATGGATAGGAGTAGAAAGGGAGTATATAGTAACAATAGTTTCATTGCCGGCTACTTGTTAAGGTTTTTTTTTTTTTTTTATATTTTATTTAAAACATGACATTACAAAATATAATATATAAAACTCATTTTAGGGTATAAATTAACACAATCCTACATACAGCTAACATTACACACCACACTTACAACTCCGTGTGGGTACACCCCCCTCCCTGCTCCCTCATCCTATCACTTTACCCAAACCTGTTGGAGCTACCCAACAGAATTACATGATATGAACAACACTTATATACACATCCCTTGAAATGGTACTGAATAATCGATTGCAGACCATGCAATTCATCGCACTGAACATATTATACAGACATATTACCCCCCCCTAGTGGTTATCCAACCACCCCACTAGTTACAACCTAACATGCTAACAATGAATGTTGCCTAATCTAATGTCACTCATTAGCTGCCTGACTGCGGTGGAGCGCGGTTGTGCTCGGCACCCCTCTGCTGTTTGTCAGGAGAGCTCTCATAGCAACAATATGGCGCTGAGTATCCGACGTAGGGTGAACACTGTCGGCGTTGAGCTGCTTCGTGGGGCGATTTCCCCCTCTACGGCGCTGGTGTTACTTCCGACAATCATCAGGGAAACGTATGGAGTGCAGGATGATGAAGTTTATGGTGTGGCCCTGAATGGGGACTATCGTCTATTCGTCAAGTTAAATTCGACGGCTGTGTACGAGTCGTTAGTGACGAAATTTGAGCATGTGAGTATTGATGTAACTCCAGCTGTCAAAGTGCGACTCATAGACGTCTCTCGCCACTATACGTGGGTGAAGTTGCGAAATGTCCCCTTCGAGGCTGACGAGGAGGACTTACGGAAGGTGTTTGCAGCTTATGGTACCGTGCATCTGGCAACCCAAGGCAAGTGGGCGGCAGGTGCGTACATGGGACGTCCGGAGGGTACATTCTCCCTCAAAATGACACTGAGGCACCCGATCCCGTCATACGTCGTGATGCCGGAGTTTAGGACCCAAATTCTAGTGGCGTATGCTGGGCAGCGACGAACATGCAGGTTGTGTGGGGAGTATGATCATATGGCGGCGACGTGTGGGAGGCAGTGGAGGGCGCCGGCGCAAACAGGTGGAGCACCAGTTACAGGTGTGGATGTCGTTGAGGAGAATTCCAAAGGAAAACGAGGAGATGGCCGTCTGTGGAGTGAAATTGTAGAAGAGTCTCTTGTGGTGCATGATGGGCGAGGCACGAGTTGTGTGGAGCCAAAAATGGCCACTTCGCCGGTGACGAGGGAGGAAGTGCTACTTCAGCAGGAGGTGCGGGAGCTGGAGGAGGAGCTCGACGAGGTATTGAAAACTTTACCTTCTTCGGGCGAGGATAATGGCTTGGTCCGTGAAATGGTGCCTGAGTTGAAAGGAGAGTGTGGCGGGACAGGCACGAGAAGGAAGGAGGACAACTGCAGGCACAGAGAGGAGTCACCGTGCTCTGTGCGACAGGTCACAGTAGAGGTTGATGTTCACTGTGAGGAATCTTCGGAAGACAGTATGGCGGTAGAGGGTGTCACGAGGAAGAGGGCGGCTGCGTCAGACTCAGATGATGTCCTGACGCCCGCGCAGAGGTCTGGGAGGAAGGATGTATATTCTCGAGACAGCCAGGATAAGAGGCATCGGAAAGGGAGGGGGGTGGATGGTGACAAACCACATGTTGACCCTGGGGCAGGAGGCCCTGGGAAGGTTGAGAGGAGAAAGGGTTGGAAGCTTTAGAAAGGCCTTAAGTGCATGACTGTGAATGTGAATGGACTGTGTACGGGTGTGAAGAGGGAATGCTTTCGTATGCTCTTACGTCGATACAGAGTGGATGTAGTCTTTCTACAGGAGCATAATTTCAGGGAGGGTAGAGTGCTCGAGGTGGCAGGGTATAAGGTGTTGACTCTGCCATCGGCACGTTTGAAAGGTGGTGTGGGTTTATTGATAAAGGAGGCGAGCCCGTTTGTGTTGCAAAGAAGTGAGGGGGGGGAGGGTGTTGCGTGTGGATGGGGCAGAGGGTAACCTTTGTAAGTGTGTATGCACCAGCTGAAAATGATATGAAAGTAAAGAGGGATTTTGTGTGTGATGATCTAGTTTTTGCTTTCCGTGGTTTACCTGCAGTGGCCATCGTTGGTGGGGACTGGAATTGTGTGATCAGGAGAGCGGATGTGGAACCACGAGGGGCGGGGCATATGTTGACAGCATTACGCAATCTTTTGGTGGACGTTCAGTTGAGGGATGTGGTAGGTGGGGGAGCGTGGGAGGTGGAGCATACTTTCGTGAGGCGAGGTTATGCAGCTAGGTTAGACAGGTTGTAAATATCTCATAAGGTATTGTCAAAGTCTGTCCGTACTATTGAACTAGCTTTTTCAGATCATAGGGCGGTTGTAGCAGAAGTAGAGTGGGATTCCCTAGCTAGTATCTCTAGGGGATATTGGAAATTAAATACGAGTCTGTTGGAAGATGAGGAGGGGTTGGGGGGTTTTACAGAGCTGTGGGAGAGATTAACTGAGGAGGTACAAGGTGTGGAGGACGTGGTGACGTGGTGGGATGGTGTGGCTAAGGACCGGATTCGGCATTATTATGTGAGGGAGGGGAAAAGGATTAATTCTTTAAAATTTGGGTTGCTTAATTATTTGGAGGACAGGTTACGGGGTTGTTATGTAAAAGGGGCAGTAGAGGGTATCTATCCGATGGACAACATTATGATACTTAAAGAGAGGTTGCGGGAAATCCAGGACGAGCGGTTCCAAGCGGTGAGAGTAATGGCGGGGGTGGAGGAGGTGTTATGGGGAGATAGGCCGTCCTCGTGTGTGTTGCGCAGACAAAAACAACGTCAGCAGGCAACAGCTATTCCATGTTTGGAGGTTCTTGAGTCGGTGGGAGGGTATAGGGCGGGTCAGGTTATCCACACTACGGATGGGATGGGGTTGTTTGCGGATAAGTGGTACGAAAAGTATTGGCGGGAGGAAGGGGTAGGATTAGGGGATTTAGAGAGGGTGTGTGGAAGTGTGCCATGTAGGTTAGGACACAGTGATAGGGAAGCTTTGGGGGGGACATAACTGAGGGGGAAATATGGAGAGCTTTGAGTGCCATGTGAAAGGGCAAAGCACCGGGAATCGATGGACTGCCGGTGGAGTTTTATCAACAGCATTGGGAGTTAATAAAGGGTTTTTTGGTGAGGTTACTAAACTTGATGAAGGTAAGGGGCAGGTTGGGTGAAAGACAGGCAACAGCTGTAGTTGTTTTGGTACCGAAGGGTAAGGAACAGCGTTCGCTCAGGGACTATAGGACAATATCGTTGTTATGCGCGGATTATAAGTTATTTGCAAAAATTTTAGGAAATAGGATTAAGTGTGTTGTAGGGAGGGTTGTATCGGAAACCCAGTTTGGGTTGCCAGGTAGGTCTATGGGGGTGGGGCATGGTTTTTTAAGGGATTTCGTGGAAGGAAAAGGGGGGGAAGGGGGGGGTTGGTTGCACTAGACTGGCAAGGAGCTTATGATAGGGTGGAGCGAGAGGCGTTGAGAGCTATCCTTAGGAAACAGGGCTATGGGGAAGAAATAGTGGGATGGGTAGAGGCGTTATATAGAGGGGCAATGGTGAGAGTACAGATTAATGGAAGATTAGGGGGGAGGATTGCAATGGGCAGAGGTCTTAGACAGGGGTGTCCTATGTCACAGCTTTTATTTGCATGCATACAGGACCCCTTTTATAGAATGGTGGAGCGCCATATGGGCGTTAGTGGAGGGGTTGGGGGGGTACAGGGGGCGTTTGGCCTGTTCTCATAGGGTATGTAGATGATACCACTGTTTTGGTTAGAGAGGGGATGTCCATAAACGCCTTAGATGGAGTGGTCGACACGTTTGCATGTGCAACTGGTATGAGGGTAAATTCGGAGAAGTCCATGGTTATGGGGTTAGGAACTTGGGGGGAGAGGGTTGAGTGGGGTAGTGCAGTCGTAAAGAAGCGGGTGATGTCATTAAAAATTTGTGGTCTAATCTATGCAGATGATCTTGAGGTTGCACGTGTTAATAATTCGGTCAGGTTGGTAGAAAGGATTCTGGGTCGATTGGGAGCATTGCGGCCTTATCATTTGACCCTTGTGCAGCGTGCCATTGTAATTAACGTTTTATTGTATAGCAAGGTTTGGCATGTGGCTGCCGTGTTCCCTTTAACGGGGACGGCAATTGCAACTATACTTAGAGGGGTTTTTAAATTTTTGTGGGGTTCAGGTTGTGATTGGCTTAAAAGGGATGTAGTAATGTTACCTGTGCGTCAGGGGGGGTTGGGTTTAATGAACTTAAAGAGGAGGGTCAAATGTATCTTCATTAAAAGGGAGGTGATGAGGGAGGGTGTGAGTGGGGGGGGGGGGGTTGGTTAAGGTACACAATAAATTGAAACGCATGTTTTCTGGGACGGAGTTGAGGGAGTGTGAAACTATTTTGAGGGCAGTGGTGATGGTTAGGGATCTGGGTAAGGTAAAAATAAGTAGGCTGTGTAGGATGTCAGTGGAAAGGGTTGTGGCTCCGGTGGAGGGGATTTTCCCCATGTATGACTGGGGATGTATATGGAGAAGGTTTGGTAGGTTAAGATTACAACCCCGTGGACGTGAGGTGATGTATCGGTTTTTGCATGGGATTTTACCATCGGGAGTGGTCTTACGAGCTAGACGGGTGGTTGAGGGGAGGGAGGGTATGTGGAATATGTGGCGGGGAGGATTCTGCATTCCATGTAGTGTATTTTTGTGAGGGGTTGGGGAGCGTCAGGGGTTGGTTGGGCAGGGTGTTGCATAGGATAAGTGGTCAATACTTTTCTGTTCTGCGAGCATTGAGTCTTGATGTGGGGGGTATGGATGAAAGTATTATTAGGGCTGTGGGGTACATTATGGTAGATTATGTTTACATAATGTGGGGAATGAGGGGGAAAGGGGTAAGTGAGGTGAAGAGGAGGGTATTGGCTGTTACGGTTTATAAAACGTTGTGCCGTAATAGAGAACTTTATGGGAGGAGGTGGGAGCGGGCATTCTCTGAGGGATATAGAGACGAGACCTTACATTAGAGGTTTTATTAAATTTGTAAATTAGGTGGGTGGGGCAGGGTAGGGATGGTACAATGTGTTATGTTGATGGGCTGTCAGGGGTGGAAACGGGGTCGCCTCCTGGTATGTAACGGGTGAATGTGTATGAACTTGGGCGT
Organism: Cherax quadricarinatus; assembly: GCF_038502225.1. Lineage (NCBI taxonomy): Eukaryota > Metazoa > Arthropoda > Malacostraca > Decapoda > Parastacidae > Cherax > Cherax quadricarinatus. The sequence goes on along the minus strand of NC_091360.1, from coordinate 20,029,094 downwards.
ATGATGTGTATTCATGGTTTGTGACGAGTATACTCAATATATGTGTTTGACTTTGCAGTGGGACATTGTTCTATGTATGTTATTCATATGCATGTTTTTAGATGCTTGTAGAGGTGTCAGTGTGTTGGATCCTTGTTTATTAATATATTCTGTGTTTGATGAACATATTGTTTTTACCTTATTCTCAATACATTACGTTAATTGTATTTAACGTATAAGGTGTCCTACTTTATAATTTACAAAGTGACAATATATGCATATCGTTGGTGTGTTTTGTTAATCATATAATAATGCAATTGGAATTAGTCGTTTATTGGTTATCATAGGTGTAGGGGTTTTCATGTATGGGTGAGGAGGGATATTTGTGTTATCTCAAGTTCATGTTTGTGTGGTTGTTAATGATTTATTCTGTGTAAGAACTGTTATTGTCTTTATATATCTCTTGTATTGTATTGTTCTAAATAAAATATAAAAAAAAGAAATCTAATGTCACACAGCAATGATCAAAACAATTTTTTATGTAATTGTCCTATTGGTTCAAGTACATAACAATATGTATTACACAACAATGGTGATATAGAAAAGTCACAAAGACATACAAAATGACTACAAAGCCATATGTATAAACTTAGTCTCAAAAATCCATCACATGTAAGCTTCTACACGTTTAAACTATGACATTCAAGCTCTATACAGCTTATATGGACATAACAAACTGCTATTGACAACAGTACAATACATCATAAAATATAACCATGACATAAGTAACACATAAAGACTGTGCCTAGCACGCACCTAACCACAAAAACCTATAACACCACTGTTGCCCAACTTTATTTACACTATCTGACGTACATTAAACTCTTTACTCTCAAAACAAAACTGAAAATTGCAGCTCACCAGTGACGAACAATAATGCACAGACATTAATACAAACATATCACATCATATCTCTGGACACCGTGCATGATCACAGCATCAACACTATGCAGTGCAAGGCACCTAGAAAACAAGTTGGAGCAAATACATGCAATTATTATAGCAAAACTCCAAATTACAATGTCATTACCGTAAATCAATATTACCACACACAATATGTATAATAAGTGTATAGTCCAGTCACACAAAAACTGGCCAGCTCCACAGGTGCTAGCACCCGTGGTCCACATATTATTCACTCACGCATCACTCATCCAACACTCACGCAAACATTTATTGTCATCCATTACCAGGGAGGCGACCCTGTTTTCACCCATGACTTCCCTACCCCAGCAACACTTTCCAATCATACCCTCCCCTCCCTCGTATATTACAAGTCTAATAAAACCTGTAACGTAAGTTGCCTATATCCCTCTGAAAAATCCTTCACCCACCTCCTTCCATAAATTTCCTTATTTCTACATACCGTTTTATAGAACGTTACCGCTGACACCCTCCTCTTCACCTCAGTAACCTGTTTGCCCCGCAATCCCCACACTACATAGATATAATCTGCCATAATGTATCCCACAGCTCTGATTACACTTTCCTCCCAACCCCCCACGTCGAGACTTAATGCTCTCAATACAGAAATTCCTTTACCTCCTATCCTATTTATCACCCTATTTAACCACCCCTTGACACTCCTCATTCCATCACAAAAATATACTACATGAAAAGCCGACTCCTCCCCACCACATATCCCACACTCCCCCCCGTCAACGACTCTTCTATCCCGTAGAACCACACCTGACGGTAAAATGCCGTGCAGGAAACGATACATTACATCCCGAACACGAGGTTGCAACCGCATCCTACTCAACCTATTCCATATACTTCCCCATGCATACATGGGGAAAATTCCCTCTACAGGCGCTACAACCCTCCCGGCTAACAATCTACACAACCTACCTATTTTAACCTTTGCTGGCTCTCGATCCCACGCCAGAGCCCTCAACACAGTTTCACACTCATGCAACTCAACTCCTGTATACATCCGTTGCAATCTGTTATGGATCCTGGCCAAACCCCCCCACCCACACTTTCCCTCATCACCTCCCTTTTAATGAAGACACATTTGACCCTCCGCTTTAAGTCCAACAATCCCAGCCCCCCCTTACTTACAGGTAACAATACCACATCCCTTTTAATCCAATCACAACTCGAACCCCACAAGAATTTAAAAACCTTCCTAAGTATGTTCGTTATTGCTGGCCCAGTTAATGGGAACACGGCTGCCACGTGCCATACTTTGCTATACAGTAAGATATTAATAACAATGGCACGCTGCACAAGGGTCAAATGATATGGTCGCAGTGCACCCAAGCGTCCCTGAATCCTTTCTACCATCCTGATCGAGTTTTCCGTGCGTGCCACAGTTAGATCGTCTGCATAAATCAGACCGCAAATTTTTAACGAATTCACCTGCCTCCTCACAACTGCACTACCCCAATCAACCCTACCGGCCCAAGCCCCTAACCCCATAACCATGGATTTATCTGAATTTACCCTCATACCAGTTGCCCCTGCGAACATTTTTACTACCCCGTCTAATGTGTCCATTGACATCCCCTCCCTGATCAGAACAGTTGTATCATCCACATACCCAATTAAAACTGGCCAAACCCTCGCAACCTCACACCCTGGTCCCACTACGTGACACATACGCTGCTCCACCAATCTATAAAAGGGGTCCTGTACGCACGCAAACAATAATTGTGACATAGGACACCCCTGCCTAATTCCCCTACCCATTACAATCTTCTCACCCAATCGACCATTAATCTGTACCCTCGCCATTTCACCTCCATACAACGCCTCAACCCAACCCACTATTTCTTCCCCAAACCCCTGACCCCTGAGGATGGCTTTCAATGCTTTCCGATCCACTCTATCGTATGCCCCTTGCCAATCGAGCGCCACCAAACCTCCCTCCCTCCCCCCACCCTTTTGCCTCCACGAAATCCCTAAGTAACCCATGCCCCTCCACCATGGACCTCCCTGGCAAACCAAACTGAGTTTTTGATACTACCCGCCCCACCACACACTTGACCCGATTTCCCAAAATCTTCGCAAACAATTTATAATCTGCGTATAACAACGAGATCGCCCGGTAATCCCGAAGCGTATGCTGCCCCTTACCCTTCGGTACCAATACAACGACAGCCGTTGCCTGCTTCTCACCCAGCTCACCTCTCTCCTTCATGCAATTTAATAACCTAACCAAAAAATGCCTCATTAATTCCCAATGCTGCTGATAAAACTCTGCCGGGAGTCCATCAATTCCCGGTGCTTTGCCCTTTCGCATTCCACTTAAAGCCCTCCATATTTCTCCCTCAGTTATTTCCCCACCCAGTGCTTCCCTATCACTGTTATGCAACTGACATACCACACTCCCACACACCTGTTCTAAAACCCCATCCTCTACCCCTTCTCGTTGCCAGTACATCTCATACCACTTGTCAGCAAATGCCCCCATTCCTTCCGTAGCTTGTATGACCTGCCCCTCCCTGTACCCTACTATCGACTCATGAACCTCCAACCATGGAATAGTCATTGCCTGCTGTCTTTGTTTCTGCCTACGCAATACGCACGATGAAGGTCTATCGCCCCATAACACCTCTTCCACCCCCGCCTGTACCCGCACCGCTTGGAACCTCTCATCCTGTACCTCACGCAGTCTCCCTTTAATTGCCATAATATCATCCATGGGATAATTGCCCGTCACCGCCCCCCTCGCATAGCAACCCTGTAATCTATCCTCCAAATAGTTAGCAAGCCCATATTTTAAAGAATTGATACGTTTCCCTTCCTTTACGTAATATTGCTTAATCCGTTCTTTAGCCACACCATCCCACCACATCACCACATCCTCTACCCCATTTATCTCTGCACTTAACCCCTCCCACAGCTTTGCAAATCCCTCTATCCCCTCCTCATCACCTAACACACTTGTATTTAATTTCCAATAACCCCTAGATATACCTGCTAGTGACTCCCACCCCACCTCTGCTACTACCGCCCGATGATCCGAATAAGCTACTTCTATTGTACGGAAAAATGTCAACCCAACCCCTTGAGATATATACAGCCTATCCAACCTAGCAGCGTAACCCCGTCTTACAAAAGTGTGTTCTACCTCCCACGCCCCTCCTCCAACCGCATCCCGCAACTGAATATCCCTCAAAAGATCTCGCAAGGCCGCCGACATGTGCCCCGCCCCTTTTGGTTCCACGTCAGCCCTCCTAATAACGCAGTTCCAGTCCCCACCAACGACGGCCACAGTAGGTAACCCACGTAAGAAGAAGACTAGTTCTTCACATACAAAATCCCTTTTTACCCTCACATCATTTTCTGCTGGTGCATACACACTTACAAAAGATACCCTCTGCCCCATCCACCACCCATCCACGCGCAATATTCTTCCCCCCCTCCCCCCTCACTTCTTAGCAACACAAACGGGCTCGCCTCCCTGATCAATATCCCCACACCACCTTTCAGACGTGCAGATGGCAGAGTCATGACCTGAAACCCCTCCACCTCGAGCACTCTTCCCTCCTTGAAATTGTGTTCTTGCAGGAACACTACATCCACCCTATATTTATACAGAAACATTCGAAACCATTCCTTCTTCACACTATTACACAATCCATTTACGTTCACAGTCATACACCTAAGGCCTCTTTATAGTTTCCAACCCTTCCTCCTCTCTTCATTCATCCCAGGGCCTCCTGCCCCAGAGCCAGCACAAGGCTTCACACCATCAACCCCCCCCCCCTTTTTTGCGATGCCTCTTATCATAACTACTTCGACAGTGCTCTTCCTTCCTCCCAGACCTCTGCGCCGGCGTCAGGACATCATCTGAGTCTGACGCCGCCGCTCTCTTCCTCGTGATGCCCTCTACATCCATGTTATCTTCTGAGGTACCCTCACGATGTACCTCAACCTCCACCACGCCTCGTTCCACAGCACACGGCGACAACTCACTCTTACTAGTTGGCCCGTCAACCCTGCTATGGTTTTTATTATTACATCCCTCTACAGGCAACGCCGTGCCTCTCACCAGCTCAGGAACAACATCCTCTGCAGGTGGCATCAATGTCTTTAACACTTCCTGAAGCTCTTCCTCTAGAGCCTGCACCTCCTCCTGCACTTGCACTTCTGTACTTTTCCCTTGTCTAGTAACAGATCCTTTTACATCACAGCTTACCTCACACATGCCAGTCTCCTCTTTGGCATCCTCCACCTCTTCACTCCACAAGCGCCCAAGCCCTTGCTTTCGCGTGGGGCTCTCAACAGCTATCACGCTGGTAACTGGTGCTTCACTAGTTTGTGCTGGCGCCCTCCTCAGCTTCACGCACTCTTCCGCCATATGGTCGTACGCCCCACATATTCTGCACGTACGTCTCTGTCCGGCATACGATACCATAACTTGCGTCCTGAAGTCCTCCAACACGACGTAAGACGGTATGGGATGTCTCAGAGTCATCTTCAGGGAAAAGGTACCCTCTGGACGGCCCATGTAAGCACCTGCCGTCCACTTGCCCTTTTGTGCCAGATGTACGGTTCCATATGCCTCGAAAACACTCCTGATGTCAGCCTCATCTGCCTCAAATGGAACATTACGTATCTTAACCCACGTAAAGTGGCGAGATACGTCGATCAAACGCACCTTCACAGCTGGAGTAGCGTCAAGACTCACGTCTTGGAATCTCGTCACCAAAGACTCGTACACGGACGTGGAATTCAGTTTGACGAAGATTCTGTAAGCCCCATTCAGGGCTACACCGTACACCTCATCGTCCTGGATTCCATAGGTCTCCCTAATGATTGTTGGGAGTAATACCTGCGCTGAAGAGTGGGAAATCGCCCCACGAAGCAGCTCAATACCAATGGTATTTACGCGCCTCCTCACACTCAGCGCCATGTTGATACAAGGTAGCTCGCCTGAAAACAGCAGAGGGGTGCAGAGCACAACCGCACTCGACCGTGGTCAGGCAGTGAATGACTTGTTAAGGTAGGGTAAGTCAAGCTCCGCTATTCCCGCCTTTTTTCCCCCTCCCCGAAAGTGATAGTTTGACTGCCGGCTGCTTGTTAAGTTAGGGTCAGTCTAGCTCCCGCTATCCCTTCCCCTCCTTCTTCCCCCCCCTCCGAAAGATGACGTGTGGGGCTCCGGTCCAAACAGTAATCACTAGACTCACAGCTCCCAGCACTACTGTAAGTACATGCCTGCCTTGTATTTAGTGGATTTATTGGTTGAAAGCTTCACTTTTGACCAATAATAAACTTGGTCCTTTCAGTCTTGCTCTAAGTTGACTGTTGTAATAATCACCACATCTTTTCGGTATTGTACTTATCATGGAGAGTGATTTCTTAAGCAGTGGGTAACCTGTCTATCTTTCCAGCTTGGATGACAGAGAGGGTCACCTGCCAATCAACGAGCAGAACTGATGGAGATGGACTAACGTCCTGAGACTTCCCCTTTTTGGATTTAATTACCTGTGCACCTGTATGAAATTGCAGGACGTAACCCCTCATCATTGCAGCGGTAAAGAACCTGCTTTCCTGTCATTGGGATATAATACTCACGGCTATACTGTGAAAAACGAACCGGTGGGTTGTAACCAACACCTGCAACCCCCGCTCCCTATCATCAGCAACGGCTACGATTTCAACAAGCAGTGTCACCAACACCAGACACCCAAGTTTTATATTAGCGTTGAATTCAGCTATCATTTATATTTTCCATTTTTCATTTTCTTTAATGTAGGATTAATATTTCATATTTAAGTGTTTTATATTTTATATTTTCTATATAATAAAGTGTTTATGTTTGTCTGTTATTATTTCTTTTTCTATTCATTAATTTTCCTGAGGAGGAGCCAGCCTTGGTAATATTGTCTGAAGTTGTTACAGGGCTGAGTAAGTCTTCACAGTTATTATGGGTTTGAACCACTGTAATGTAACATTTATATATTGTTATTATGGGTTCGAACCACTGTAATGTAACATTTATATATTGTTATTATGGGTTCGAACCACTGTAATGTAACATTTATATATTGTTATTATGGGTTCGAACCACTGTAATGTAACATTTATATATTGTTATTATGGGTTCGAACCACTGTAATGTAACATTTATATATTGTTATTATGGGTTCGAACCACTGTAATGTAACATCGTTTAAAAAAACAATTACTGGTGAATTGATGTTTTGTATTATTCTTTGGTTATAATGTTTTAAGTATTATAAAATATGTTCCTAAACATATATGCTATAGGTCTAGTTATGTGATTATATAATATCTATTATGGTGGAGATAGTGGTATATGATTTATTATAGCATGTCTTTTAGTGCATTTTTGTAGTAGGATGACATATGTGGTCCACAAAACTCTTATCTGATTTTTATTTATGCATAATGAACATCCTAGGTGGCTCCAAGTGTATATAGCGACTGTCGGAATGTTGAGCAATTTATATACTGTACTGGGCTTATGAATTCTATTTTGGATACCTGTTTGTTAAGGGATGGTGGTTTTCCATACATTTATTTTTTATGTTGTAATATTACGTTTTAAATAAAATAAAATAAAAAAAAGTTTCCCCATCTCGTCTGTTTTCTTGCTAAATATTTTTTCTTCTTTATTGAAAGCACAAAAAACTAAGTTACGATTAGAGTTATTAAAAAAAATTGAGTGAACGAACTGATATTTCCGAATTCCAATTGAAATGACTTACGTCCCATTTGAAGATTTCCATGTATTTATCCTCACTAAATACACAGATTCTGAATGTTGAGAAAAGGTTAGCCTACCAACACATAACATCCACAATGTACAGTTTTAACACGCCGTTCCTGTAATTTGGATTAGCCAATTAATGGACAATATTTTAGGTATCCTTTGAACTACGTGTCTTAAGCTGGCCGTAATCACGAAATTAAGTTATCCTACGACTGTATTGTAAGTGAACACGAATTGTAATCGTACCACCCAACTCCGGACTGGAGCTGGGTAGTACGATTAACGTAAATTATCCTCTTTAATTGCTAATAGTAAATGGTGAAGACATATAATAACTTTGTTAACTTGTTTACTAAACAACTGGATAAAAGCACTAAATGCACACTGTGTTATGGACTAAGTTTCGCACCTAATGATACTGCTGAGATAGCTAATTCGTTTTGTAATGCGTTTATGTAATGTCCAGTATCTCACTAGATGAGATTTACATTTGTAAAGGAATAGTTTATGGCACTTTATTAAAACCTACTTTTTCTAATTGCCCTTTAAGATTCACTAAAGCTTTCACGGAATTGAAGAATGAGCAAGAAAAAAAAAATCGTATGTTTCAAGAACTGATAAATCTTATTTAATTCACAACATGAAAAAAAATTACTATAACAGTAAAACGGAAGATTTACTGAGACTCGGATACTTATATACTGTTGGAAAACAGTAAATTAAAAGATTCTGAAAGTGACTGATAATTCACTCAAGTCATTTTCTTCCAGAAATGTTTCTAATGTGATTAATATAAACATGGTTGGCAATTTTGTAACACCATTCTTAAGTTCCGTAGTTTCTGCAACCAAAGATACCGCGTTTTCTTCACACGTTTAAAATAATAGGGAAAGGTTATAAGAGATGCACTTTAGTTAATGGTTACAGAGGGCATAGTGCAGGTAATGGTCGCCGCAGGCAGTGTTGGTAGTAAGAAAATCAGGTACATTGTAGGTAGTGGATAAAGTATAATGCAGATACAGTGTACGTACAGCAGGTATAATGTAGGTAACAGATACAGCAGTTATTAGGTGATTAATGGGTAAAAGAAGGAAATTGAAACAGTTGAGGAATGCATAGTGTGAAGATAACAGAAGCAGAAAACAAACGAAAATTGACGATAACAGGAAAGATTGAATATAATAACATTAATGAAGGAGAAGGATCTTGTCAGGAACCTTCTCGCTTCTTTAGTGACATTCTTTTAACTGGAAAATGGTGGTTGTATCAGTACAAATGTGAATGGTCATATGTAGAAACTGGGCTCTGAACTCCATCCTCAACAATGGAGATCATTTCTCGATTCCAGTAAGATCAGTTTGAATGTTCCAATGGCTTTGATGTTCCAATGGCTCATGCTGTGGAATTAAAGGAAAAATAATGTGACAAGGTAAACACTTGGTCTCCAACTTGGTTACATAAAACAAAACTGATTCCTTTGTTTTTGGGAGAAGTGCAGACGATACTAACAACTAAACTATCAAACAATGGCCAGGAAGGAAAAGACTTTTCCAGGAAAATTCAACATACAAAATATACCACTTGTACATCTTCAAAATATGTTTCTTACGCTATTGAATATAAAGTTGAGTCTATTGAAATAAACTTTGTAAAGGCTTTGGATGGTAAAGTTACTCGATTTCATTAGGTTTTGATAATCTGGGTGCATGAGAAGTTTTCAGGCTTCCCAGAACTCTAGGAAGACTCAGAACAGACAATTATGCCGAGTTAGTGGAAAACGTGATTGAAATCTGTAGAGATTTGGGTGGCAGTATATCCCAGAAAATGGACTTTTTTGTTCATATATATACCTTTTTCTATCAAATATTTGCTCTGTTAGTGATGAGCATAGTGAAAGGTTTCGTCATGACAGCAATACAAAGAAGATGCACTATCAGAGACATTTCAGTCCCACCATGATGGGGAACTACTGCTGCTTTCTTCAGAGAAACACCACTTTTAGTCATAAGCATAAAGCAACATACATGCTTAAGTCAATCTCTTCATCGTCAGAGAATCGACTTAGAAGAATTCCGTACAGTTGTGACTGAAATAGAAAATAAAGCCAACAACAGACCTCTAACTTATGTTACCGATGATCTGGACAATTTAGAAGTGTTGAGTCCATCTCATTTACTCCATGGCAGAAGGCTCGAACCTGTTCCTCCCATGAATGATAAAGAAATCATAGAGGATCCTACTTATTTGGAACCTTAGCAACTCAGATGTAAATTCAAACACCTTAGTAAAGTGATTGAGCGTTGGGAGAAAATTTGGAGAGAAGACTATCTCACCTCATTGAGAGAACACTTCTATGGAGCTGGTGTTCCTGAAAATCATAAGTCCTTAAGACCTGGTGACAGTGATTATTGACAATGATGCTCCGTGGTCCTAATGGCCACTTGGATAATTTGTGACCATATATCCCGATGCAAATGGAATCATCAGGACAGTTGATGTTTTGAGCAAAGGTGTAATGAATAAGCGGACAATTAATAAACTAGTGCAGTTAGAATTGCAGTGTTGAAAACAAAGTTAGTGATTCTCCAGAAACCACACAGGCTAAAGTTGTTCAGGAAAGACAATCAGCAGTGGCGGTGAGAGAGAAAATCAAATTAATGTTAAGTGATGAACAGTTCACCTGCAGTGAACCTCCGCCGCCCCCGAGTGTGGAGAAATTTTCTCCAGGAAGGGTGTATCAGCCCCCTTCAGCCCCTTTCAGCCCTGAGGGGCCCAGCCCTCTCAGAAGGGGCAAACATCTTGTTTACTGCTACAGCAAGTAATTGATCCCAGATGCAATATGAGTATGTGACGTGGTCAAGCGACCGACGCTCCTTGCAAGAGTCCAGTGTTGCAAAGTGTAGTTTAATAAGAGACAGTCCATCTCTTTCCTTAGCAGGACAATTAAGGAAAATCCTGCTCCCACTTTATTACTATGGTAAAGATATGGACATTGTTGTCTATGCTTAAGACAGCAAGAATCAAGCATTCTGCTTTGCTTCATGGACGAAGTTTGGGAAGGAAGCAAAAAGTACTAGGCCAGGTTTTCCTTTATGTTCTAGGGGCATTGCAGTGGCATAGGATGCTGTGAGGTCAGATTACTTTTGACTCTACCGAGAGAGAGAATGACGTGCAGGAATAACCAACAAAGAACACTGTTCCACGCGTTTTGCACAAAAGAATCTCAATAAACACTTACAAAGAAGTATGATCAGCTTCTTTAGTGACATTATGGTGCGAACAATTATTGATGAACAGTGTAACAAAGAGTGTTGTGATCCAACAGAGTGTAGTGCGACATTCTTCAAAGAACACTATTCTTCAATCAGGACATCGAATATCCAGGCATAACTACCGGTCAGTTACATATACCCAGGTAAGTGTACTAACTCGTGATGTACTACTATTGACTGCACAGTTGAGTATAAAGTTGCGAGTTAGTCACTTACCATAAACCCTGGTGATAAGTGGACCTTTGAGTCTACGCAAGTAAGTGTTGTCAGCAATCAATGTCTGATATATGCTGATATAACACCCCTTAGGGGTAATTTATAATCATATATAATATACTCTTTTCAGCCCACTGTGAAGTGGTTATGACTTCTCAAGACCTCGCCTGCAGGGGCGGCTGTGCAGGCGATGAGCTGTCTTACCAAACTAAGTTCCTCTTTTATTTAATCTTTAACTTTAGCTGGTAAACCATTTCTCAACAATTTGCACTGTACCTACTGTACCTGTTACCTACACTGTACCTGCTGTACCTGTTACCTACACTGTACCTGCTGTACCCATTACCTACACTGTACCTGCTGTACCTGTTACCTACACTGTACCTGCTGTTCCCGTTACCTACACTGTACCTGCTGTACCCATTACCTACACTGTACCTGCTGTACCCGTTACCTACACTGCACCTGCTGTACCCGTTACCTACACTGTACCTGCTGTACCCGTTACCTACACTGTACCTGCTGTACCCGTTACCTACACTGTACCTGCTGTACCCGTTACCTACACTGTACCTGCTGTACCCGTTACCTACACTGTACCTGCTGTACCCGTTACCTACACTGTACCTGCTGTACCCGTTACCTACACTGTACCTGCTGTACCCGTTACCTACACTGTACCTGCTGTACCCGTTACCTACACTGTACCTGTTGTACCCGTTACCTACACTGTACCTGCTGTACCCATCACCAACACTGTACCTGCTGTACCTGTTACCTACACTGTACCTGCTGTACCCATTACCTACACTGTACCTGCTGTACCCGTTACCTACACTGTACCTGCTGTACCCATTACCTACACTGTACCTGCTGTACCCGTTACCTACACTGTACCTGCTGTACCCGTTACCTACACTGTACTGGCTGTACCCATTACCTACACTGTACATGCTGCACCCGTTACCTACACTGTACCTGCTGTACCCGTTACCTACACTGTACCTGCTGTACCCATTACCTACACTGTACCTGCTGTACCCGTTACCAACACTGTACCTGCTGTACCCGTTACCTACACTGTACCTGCTGTACCCGTTACCAACACTGTACCTGCTGTACCCGTTACCTACACTGTACCCGTTACCTACACTGTACCTGCTGTACCTATTACCTACACTGTATCTGCTGTACCCATCACCAACACTGTACCTGCTGTACCCGTTACCTACACTGTACCTGCTGTACCTATTACCTACACTGTATCTGCTGTACCCATCACCAACACTGTACCTGCTGTACCCGTTACCTACACTGTACCTGCTGTACCTATTACCTACACTGTATCTGCTGTACCCATCACCAACACTGTACCTGCTGTACCCGTTACCTACACTGTACCTGCTGTACCTATTACCTACACTGTATCTGCTGTACTCATCACCAACACTGTACCTGCTGTACCCATCACCAACACTGTACCTGCTGTACCCATCACCAACACTGTACCTGCTGTGCCCATCAACACTGTACCTGCTGTACCAATTACCCACACTGTTCCTATTCTACCTCATAATTACAGTGTTCCTCTAGTAGCCTTTGCTCCCACTGTTCATTTAATATTAATTACCTTTACCGTACGTTTGAACCTTTTACTCCCTGTACATATTACTTTCACTCTACCTGCTGTCCTTGCAACCTTCGTGTACATTCTACTTTCACTGTACTAGTTATACATATTTCACTCTACACCACGCACCTTTTATCATCACCATTCCAATTACTTTCACTGTAAATGCTGTAACTATTGCTGTCACTGTTCACACTGCCTTTATGCTTGACTGTACTTGCTGTACCAATTAGTTTTGAATGTTAAAACTGTACTCATTATATTCACTGTAGTTCTTTCCTTTACTCCCTTTTTATGACATTTATTCATCCCTTACACTGCTTTTCTTAGTTATTTTCACTCTTCTCTTCAATAGATAGCTTAGCTAAGTGACCATATTTATATATGAAAATTTCATTACGAATGCAGGAAAAACTCTTCCATAGCACTCTAATAATTCAGACTAATTTTTCAACCTGAGCTGTAAACAAGACGGTTAATACAATATACAACAGCTGTAGTTAGTTTTTGCACAGAGACCGAGCAGTACTGCAGGCCAGCACACTGCAGAATGTTGTTTTTAATGTAAATATAAACACATATGCAGTATAATGTGATCCTTTATTGACTACGTTTCGCCCACACAGTGGGACTTGAAAAAGCCCACTGTGTGGGCGAAACGTAGTCAATAAAGGATCACATTATACTGCATATGAGTTTATATTTCCATTGTGTCGGTATTTTATACCATTTATTTCCATTGTTTTTAATATTGCTTAACTGTTATCTTATTCGTACATTACTGGAAACAGTTGTTTTGTGTTGGTAGAATTAGAAGAAATATATTTTCCAGTCTGTTTTCATTTTGTTTTAATTTTGATTCTGGCTACAAACAACTGTCTAAAATTCTCATTTTCCTTTGCTTTTGGAAATGTGTATTTCTCATACATATTCCATGGTAATTTTCTCCAGTGTTCCCTTCTCTCCCTCCATCATCGCTGCGTCCATTAACTCCTCTGCCTACTCCTCCTCCACAACCAGTGTTTCCTCCTGTTCCTTCTCTTCCTTCTATTGCTGCAACTTGTCCTCCTGCTTCTTCCCATTCTCCTATGCATCTTCCTCCTTCCCTCTTTCACTTTTTCATCCTCTTCTGTCTCCTTCCTCTCTTCCTCCTCCTCCTCCTTTACATAATATTCCTCCTTCTGCTCCTGTTACTATTACTTTAGCTGTTCCTACTCCTCATCCTCGTCCTTCGCCTCCTCCTCCAAATTGCTTGGAACAGAAGTCAAGAACATAGAAAATAGGAATAGGAACAACTTGTAATTGGGCTAAACATATCTACACCTTTAGTCTAACCTGCAAAGGAATAAAAAAATATAACTAGAAAAAAGTGGTAATGATGCTCATCCACTTTTTCCCGAAAAAAAGCTGATGACCTCATAAATAACTGGCCAGAACATCCAGGCATGAAAATCCCATCTCATATTATAACAAGCCTATAGAGTGAAATTAATATATTTCAAGAGCCAAAATATTGATGAGAGTGACTTCCTCTTCACTAAGAGTAAGGTAGACATTGCCTTAAATAAAGGTCACCAACATCTAGTGGAAAGTATGAAACAATTTATATCCTCAAAAATGTTAAGGTAAGTCCCTGATAAGCATCTTTCACACTGGACAACAAGAAAATATGTTGCGTCTGTTGCTAAGTGTAGGCGGTCTAATATTATGTAAGAATGATTATTCCAAATCTGACTTCGAAAGTAAGCTAACACTTCAGAATTTTTAGTTGAATAAAAACGTTGCACAAACAACCCTCACAAAGGAGAGAGGCGGTGATTTGTTCATTGTTCCAGTCACGGTATTGTGCCTTTTAGTTCTTTAGAGGAAAACATATAATTTCAGTAAAAGTATTTTTTATAAAAAATATTCATTCAAAATTTACCGCTCGGGTAAAATGATGAATCATTAAATAATTATTCCATATTTTAAAATAATTGCCATAGAATGCTTCAAGAATCATGGTATTATTTAGGTTTCTCAGAAAGAAGTTTATGAAACATTGTCAGAAAGAAAATAGACGAGAATGACGAATGTAGAACAATATAGATAGGAACTAGTGTATCCATTATCCATCATAATGAAATATGTCAAGTTCCAGGCATCTGTAGTGAAAGTGACAAGATCAGCATATTGCAAGATGATGTTACTGTAATACTAAGGTATGATATAAGTATTTCTGGCATTACTGCTGTTACTCTGTACTAAGGCTAGGATATAATTATTCCTTGCATTGCTGCTGTTACTGCTATACTAGGGCTAGGATATAAGTATCTAGGATATAAGTTTCTAAATAATATAAACACTTTATTTAGAAATGAAAATATAAAACAATTAAATATGAATTTTTATCCTACTTTAAAGAGAAATGAAAAATAAAATAAAAAATAATATCTGAATTCAAAGCTAATATGTAGAGTTAGACTTGGGTATCTGATGTTGTTGACACTGCGTGATGTAGAAATTGTAGCCGTTGTGGAGAAATTTTCTCCAGGAGGGGGTTATCAGCTCCCTTCAGCCCCTTCAGCCCCTTTCAGCCCTGAGGGGCCCAGCCCTCTCAGAAGGGGCAAACATCTTGTTTACTGCTACAGCAAGTAATTGATCCCAGATGCAGTACCAGTATGTGACGTGGCTCGACGCTCCGTGCGGTCCAGTGTTGCCAAGTGTAGTTTAATAAGAGACAGTCCATCTCTTACCTTAGCAGGACAATTAAGGAAAATCCTGCTCCCACTTTATTACCATGGTAAAGATAGTGTATATTGTTGTCTATGCTTAAGACAGCAACAATCAAACATTCTGCTTTGCTTCATGGAGGAAGTGGCAAGGAAGTAAAAGTACTAGGTCAGCTTTTCCTTTGTGATGGGGGCAGTAACGGCGTGGGGCACTGTGGCATCCTCAGATTACTTTTGACTCTACTGAGAGTGACACTGACGCCAGGATAACCAACAAAGAACACTGATCTGTGCGTTAGTGTGAACAAAGTATCTCATAAAACACAATAAACACTTAAGAGAAGTGAGATCAGCTTCTTTAGTGATAAGATTGTGAACAATAAAGACAAATCTTGTGGAACATAGTGTACCAGTGTTCGCAATCCTAGACTATGGAAGACGTGGACATCCAAGGACACTTCAGCTTCTATCAAGTCACCAATATCTGTCGAAGGTGTGAAGAACACAATAGCTCATGCTACAAGAGCAAGGTAGGTTACAAATTTCTTGTAGTACGGGGGACTGTGCAGTTCTTGAGTCGCAAGGAGTTTGTAATCAACCTATAGTCGGCAGTAAGGTGCGGACTTTTGAGTCCAAACAAGTATGTAATTTGTCAGCAATCAGTGAATGAAATATGCTGACATAACACCCCCTAGGGGTAATTTATAATCTTACAAATTATAACTCATTTCAGCCCATTGAGGAATGACTTCGACAGCTACTCAAGACCTCGTCTGCAGGGGCGGCTGTGCAGGCAATGAGCTGTCTTTCTAAGTTAAGTTTTCCCTATACAAAATGTATAAGCTTAGCTGGTAATACTATTTCTCAACATTTTGGTCGTGCTCGAACCGGATAAAGGCCACACTGTGGTCCAAATATGTTGTACTACAGTGTACAAATAACCTATGAGCCAAGGTCCTTCGAAAAAAGCTGTAAAACTAGTGTTTTACAATATAATCAGTATAAATGAGTCCCTCCAGACTCAATCACAGAGAATAGGCAGCCAAAAGAAAACGGGCACTCACCCAGCGTTCACCCAAAGAAAACAGGAGCCGAGTGACTCACCCAACAAGAAAATGGGGGATGGCACACGGCATCCACTGCTCCCAAGCTCGAAAATCGCTGACTACGACAACAACCCAACTGATGTTCGGTTTGTCTAAGTGTATATACACATAGTGTTTATAATGTTTATAGACAGAAATTAAGAGACAAGATTGTGTTAAAGTTTGTTTCTTATAGATATACTTATTATATTAAAGGAACTTATATATAAAAATTTAAGCTTTCATATATATATTAACAGTGACATTTATATATGTGTAATATTCACGTGTGATTTACAGTTATACAGTGACATTTATAGTGTATGGTGAAGTGTATATCATCGTTATTTACGATTAATCATCGTGGTCAGGCTGACACAGCAAACTCAAGCTATAAACACCAGCCATATGTACTCTGTACCCTTCATGGTCATTGACCCTGAGGTTAAGCTTAGTAGGTCAGTAGTGTCTGACTCGATTATTGCTGACTTAAGCATAACAAAAACTCAGCTGTTTATAGCAGTACAGAGTTTTTTAAACACTCTAAGTGTGGTGCTAGAATTTTCAATATACCATTAAAATGGCTTGTTTGAAAACTCGGTTTCAGTCTTTACAGACTAAGATTACACAATTAGAAAATCTAATTTCAGTCTGTATAGGATTAACTCAAGATACAAGCATAGATTTTGATGACCTTGAGGTCAAATTTGAATTACTTACACAACGTCTGGAAATATTTAATTCAGACTATACACATTATGAAAAGAATTTTCTTGAATCAGATCCATCTGAAGATGAAACTAAAAATGTTTTGGATACTTTTAGTAATCAACAATTAAGGTGGACAGGAGTACAGGCTATCTGCCGCAAAACTCTGTCACAGAGACCTACTGTAACTAGTGGTCAAACACCTGTTACACCTGTAACAACAACAAGTGTACCATTACCAAGGTTACCTACCTTGTCATTACCTATTTTCCAAGGTCATAATTATGAAGAATTCATTAGTGACTTTCAATCCATAGTAAATTCACGAACTGACATAGATGAGATTGCTAAGTTTAATTACCTTAAATGAACTGATTAAGTCATTTCCGGTGGTTAAAGGCAATTATCAAATAGCCTTGCGTGTCTTAGCAGACAATTACTTTGATGCTGACAAGGCCAGAGTTAGATATGCAGTCTTCATATCAAGTTTGAAGCAACCCAAACCTTGTTTTTCAGACTTACAGGCATTTAGAATCACATTAGACAATAGTCTCAGATCTCTAGGTGCTAAATATGACCTAAGGCAATGTGATTGGTTTATCAGTGGTATTGTACAAGATAAGTTGTCACCACAAACTATTGAACGATTAAATATTATGTTCAATAAACGCTATTTCACTTGTGAGGAAATTAGCAATGGTTTACAAACAATAGTTTCATGCATGCAAGCAATGAGACAAGATGAAAAATCCACAAATCCCGTGGATAACAAACCTTCAACTCAGTATAAAAAGAGTATACCTACTCCCACTAAACCACAGAATGGGAAATCCCATATAGGCATTTATCAGGTTGTAAATACAACAGACAGTAAACAAACTGTCACACATAAACGTACTCAAAAATGTGTACTTTGTGATGGAACACATTGGGCACAGTATTGTATTCAATACACATCAATGGAGGCACGTAAACAACGTGTTCATCAGCTGAAAAGATGCATCAAGTGTTTAGGTGATCACAAGGGAGGTAAATGCTCACTGATGAAGTGTTTTAAATGCAAGGGTATGCATCATACAGCATTATGCCCAAATACTTTTGCCGAACAGCAGAAGACTTCCACAGAATCAGGAAGTCAACAATCAACAGAATCAAATGTAAGAGATAAGTTTAAAGCAACTGCTCTCCCGATAGCTCGAGTTGAGTTATCTAATAAATTACACAAAACCAATGTGCTAACACTATTTGATCAAGGCTCACAAAGGTCCTTCATAGGAAGAACACTGTTACAGAAACTGAATAAACAACCCTATGCCAAAATACAGTTAGATATAGCTGGTTTTTTCCACAATTCTGGTAAACAGACATATGACCTAGCTAGAATCACTGTTGGTCTAGGAAACAGGAAAAAGACAGTAGGAGCTGTGGTAGTAGATGATTTGCCTAAGTCTGTGCATATCCAGGGATTAAAAGAAACAGTTGCAGCACTGAAAGCAGCTAAGGTCAAGTTAGCCTGTCCTGACATACAGACGGACACAATTAGTCCAATTGATTTAATCATTGGAAGTGATTATTATCACTGTTTTGTGTAATATATAATAAGTAAACATGATGTTCACTTTCTGAAAACAGCAGGAGGCCACATGATATGTGGTCCTATTCCCTCTCAAAGTGGGAAAGAAACTGATACTGATTCAGTGGAAAATGTACTAGTTACGAGAATAACCGCTGTTCATGTACCACAGCAAAAATTATCATTGCTGCAAGAAATGAATGAACCAGTTGCTAAGTTGGGGGATTTAGATGCGATAGGTATTGATGTAAATAAACCAAGCCCACAAGAGTCTCAGACTTATAGCCAATATTTGGACACTGTCAAATATAAAGACGGGCAGTATTGGGTTAGGCTACTATGGAAATTAAATCCACCACATCTGCCTAGCAATTATCGCATGGCATTCGGACAAATGAAAGCACAAATACATGAGCTCAGGAAGAATCCAGAGCTACTTTGTATGATATTATCATACAAGAACAGCTGGACAATAAATTCATTGAGGAAGTAGTCGAGGATAAGTTGAAGACAGACGCTCATTATCTCCTGCACCATGGAGTCAGAAAAGATTCTGAAACCACTCCACTACGTGTTGTATATAATTGCAGCGCACGAGCAAATACAGATGAAGCAAGTCTTAATGACTGTCTGATGACCGGACCCTCACTAACTGAGAAGCTTGGAGACGTGCTTATGGAATTTCGCACAAACCCATATGCCTACACGGCTGATATTTCCAAAGCTTTCTTAAGAGTAGGACTACAAGAAATAGAGAGACATTATACTCGATTCTTGTGGCCTGAAAATCCACATGATCCTCAAAGTCCTGTGAAAACTTATCGTTTCAAATCAGTATTATTTGGTGCAACATCCTCTCCATTCTTACTAGAAGCTACACATTTAAAGAAATCTGAAAGTCCCTTCAAAGAAATCTTAAAGAAAAGTTTCTATGTGGACAATCTGCAAGGTAGTGTGAATAAAGAGGAGGATTTGAAATCCTTATACAGAGAAGCTAACAAGGAGATGAAAGAAGCAAATATGCCTCTGAGGATGTGGAATACTAATTGAAAGTAATTAAGGGAACTTATCAAAGAAGATTTCTCTGAAACTGAAATTCCTGATTGCAACAATATGCTGGGACTTAATTGGAACACACAGGAAGATACTTTGAGTCTCAAAAGGATAAACAATAAATCATGCACTACACTCACTAAACGTAGTTTACTGTCAGAGGTACCTCAATGTTTTGATCCTCTAGGACTCGTCTCACCAATTACCATAAAAGGTAAAATGCTTATGCAAGATGCATGGAAACTCAAAATTGGATGGGATGAGAACTTGCCTCTAGAAATGAGTCACGCATGGGATGAAATGTACAGGGAGTTTAAACAACTTCATCAAATAAAATTTCCCAGACAAATAGGTCAAGAGGGAAACAAGTACACATTACATGTGTTCTGTGATGCGTCAACTAGAGGTTATGGCGCTGTAGCTTACATGAGTAATGCTGAAGGAAGTACACTAATTACTTCAAAGGCCAGGGTAGCACCCTTGAAGGTCAGAACAGTTCCACAATTGGAACTGACAGCACTCTATGTAGGTACAAAATTAGCTGTCTATCTCAGTAAAGTACTTGATCATCTCACTATTGAAAAAACCGTGAAGCAGTTCTCCAGTGGTTAAGAAATAATAAGAGTAAGTTGGTCTATGTACAGAACAGAGTAGCAGAAATAAAAGAGATGCAGAGAGATTATCTCTTTCTCCACGTCTACCCAAGAGAATCCAGCTGACATGTTGTCACTTGGTGTCACACTCAAGAACTTTGTGGATAATAAATTATGGCTCCACGGACCGAACTGGCTCTCTAATGAAAATAACTGGCCTCAGCAAAAGGCTCACATTATGCCAGAAGAAACAGTCTGCTTGAATACAGCAGAAATAAGTTGTGTAAATACTGCAGACAATACAGAAAGAGTCATTGATGGACTTAAATACTCATCTTTGGGTAAACTCTTAAGAGTTACAGCATTTGTCTTTAAATTCATTAAAGGAATAAAACCTGATTATGAATGTCTTGAATCCATTAAATACTGGGTGAAACTAATACAGAAAGATGTTTTCTCTGCAGAATATAAATTTCTAGAAACACAAGATAAATCCCCAAAGAAACCTGTTATGATTAATTCTTTAGGGCTTTATCTCGACTCAGAAAAGATTATAAGATGTCGAGGAAGAATTCATAATTCTTCACTACCTAAGGAAGCCATACATTCAATATTAATCCCAAAGAATCATTGGCTAACAAAACTGATTGTGCAAAACGCCCACAGTAACCTGTTGCATGGTGGGGTAGCCGACACACTTTGTCATATACGACAATCCTACTGGATACCTCAAGGTCGACAAAGTGTGAAAAAACGAATAAGGGACTGTATTACTTGTCGTCACTACGATATGGGAGTATGTCAGTATCCAGGTCCACCTCCATATCCCGCTGAAAGAGTTTGTCATATCACTCCATTTGAGGTGACAGGTGTAGATTCCACTGGACCAATAATTTTAACCAAAACAGTTGACAAAGTTCCCATCAAGGTGTACATCTGTTTGTTCACTTGTGCTACAACTAGAGCAGTACATCTAGAAGTAGCCACTGACATGTCTGCTGAAACCTTTATCAAATTATTCAGACGGTTTGCAGCCAGAAGGGCATGTCCCAGACTGATGATTTCAGACAATGCAACGAACTTTGTTGCTGGTGCTGCTTATATAAGCAAGATCTTTGATCAACCAGAAGTACAACAGATGCTGAATCAACGCAGATGTCGTTGGAGATACATTCCTCCTAAATCTCAATGGCACAGCGGATTTTATGAAAGAATGATCTTCATTGTAAAACGTTTAAGGAAGACTCTCCATCGTCAAAGAATCGACTTAGAAGAATTCCGTACAGCTGTAACTGAAATAGAAAATAAAGTTAACAACAGACCTCTAACTTATCTTACCGATGATCTGGACAATTTACAAGTATTAAGTCCATCTCATTTACTCCATGGCAGAAGGCTCGAACGTGTTCCTCCCACGAATGATAAAGAAACCATATTTATTATGAACCTGAGCAACTCAGACATAAATTCAAACACCTTAATAAAGTGACTTAACGTTGGGAGAAAATTTGGCGAGAAGACTATGTCACCTCATTGAGAGAACACTTCTATGGAGCTGCTGTTCCTGAAAATCATAAGTCCTTAAGACATAGTGATTATTGACAATGATGGTCCAAGGTCCCAATGGCCACTTAGAAAAATTGTGACCATATATCCTGATGCAGATGGAATCATCAGGACAGTTGATGTTTTAAGCAAAGGTGTAGTGAATAAGTGGACAATAAATAAACTGGTGCCATTAGAATTACACAGTGTTGAAAATAAAATTAGTGATTCTCCAGAAACCACACAGACTAAAGCTGTTCAGAAAAGAAAAGCAGTAGTGGTGGCGAGTGAGAAAATCAAATTAATGTTAAGTGATGAATAGTTCACCTGCAGCGAACCACCGCCGCCCCCCAGTGTGGAGAAATTTTCTCCAGGAGGGGGGTATCAGCTCCCTTCAGCCCCTTTAGCCCCTTTCAGCCCTGAAGGGCCCAACCCTCTCAGAAGGGCCAAGCATCTTGTTTACTGCTACAGCGAGTAATTGATCCCAGATGCAGTACCAGTATGCGACGTGGCTTGACGCTCCGTGCGGTCCAGTGTTGCCAAGTGTAGTTTAATAAGAGACAGTCCATCTCTTACCTTAGCAGGACAATTAAGGAAAATCCTGCTCCCACTTTATTATCATGGTAAAGATAGTGTATGTTGTTGTCTATGCTTAAGACAGCAAGAATCAAACATTCTGCTTTGCTTCATGGAGGAAGTGGAAAGGAAGTAAAAGTAATAGGTCAGTTTTTCCTTTGTGCTGGGGGCAGTGATGGCGTGGGGTGCTGTGGCGTCTTCAGATTACTTTTGAGTCTACTGAGAGTGACACTGATGCCAAGATCTTAAAACACAATAAACACTTAAGAGAAGTATGATCAGCTTCTTTAGTGATAAGACTGTGAACAATAAAGACAAATCTTGTGAAACATAGTGTACCAGTGTGTGTATTCCTAGACTATGTTATTATTATTATAATCAAAAAAGAAGCGCTAAGCCACAAGGACTATACAGCGCTCCTAGACTATGGAAGACGTGGACATCCAAGGACACTTCAGCTTCTATCAAGTCACCGATATCTGTCGAAGGCGTGAAGAACACCATAGCTCACGCTACAAGAGCAAGGTAGGTTACGAATTTCTTGTAGAACGGGGAACTGCGCAGTTTTTGAGTCGCAAGGAGTTTGTAATCAACCTATAGTCGGCAGTAAGGTGCAGACTCTTGAGTCCAAACAAGTACATAATTTGTCAGCAATCAGTGAATGAAATATGCTGACATAACACCCCCTATGTGTAATTTATAATCTTACAAATTATAACTCATTTCAGCCCATTGAGGAATGACTTCGACAGCTTCTCAAGACCTCTTCTGCAGGGGCGGCCGTGCAGGTGATGAGCTGTCTTTCTAAGTTAAGTTTTCTCTATACAAAATGTATAAGCTTAGCTGGTAATACCATTTCTCAACAGCCGTTGCTGATGATTGGGGGGGGGGTCACAGGTGTTGAGTGACAACCCAACGACTAGTTCTTCAGAGTCTCTAGCATTGAATAGTCCATCAAGATGATAGGAATGTAGGTCTTTCACCACTGCAAAGATGAGAGGTAGTTGCCTGGGGTTGACTGCATTGAAGTATGCAGATAAAATGGCGACGTCTCATAACTTGTGTAAAGTTAGTCTCCTTCAACACTGTTTCTTTGGTTGCCAGATGACCCGAGCTGACATTCCAAGCTAGAAAGAGACAAAGGTTACCCACTGCCTAAGAAATCACTCTCCATGATAAGTAAAGTATTTAAAAAACATGGTGATTATCTAAAAGTACATGGAAATCAAGGCAGAATGAATTACGTCTTAAAATTGGATAAAAGTGAAGCTTTTAACCAATATATTTATGAAAAACAGGAGCAGAGGCTTTTACTTACAGTTGTGTTGGGAGCTATGAGTCAAGTGATTACCATTTGGTCAGAGCCCCATACGTCACCTTTCGGGGTGGAGAAAAAAAAAAGGGGGGGGGGGTAGCGGGAGCTAGACTGACCCTACCTTAACAAACAGCCGGGCAATCAAACTATCGTCACCATATACTCGCTTGCTACTCCTATCTGTTGAACTTTTCCCTCACACCTTGCATTACTGCTGTTACTGCTATACTAAGGCGAGGATATAAGTATCCCTTGGATTGCTGCTGTTACTGCTATACTAAGGCTAGGATATAAGTTTCTCTGGAAGTATCGTTGTTACTCCAGTGCTATAAGTATCTCTGTCAGCACTGTTACTACTGCTAGACTAAGGCTATATGTGTCTCTGTTGTTACTGCTGTTCTATGACTAGGCTATAAGTATCTCTGGAAGTACAGTTTGAAAGGAAATGTCAGTGCTACAGAATGCAGGGTGGACAGAGACAGGACCATACACAAGAGCATTACATATTACTTTCCAAACATTCAACCTCTGAGGAACACTTCCATGCAAAGCTTACAGGATATATAGCACAACACATCACTGTTAAAAATAAAATATATGAAATTTTGAGATTGTATCAACATTTTGGAAAGACAAGATGAATGAGCTGTTTTTGCAACTTAATTATGACTAATGATTTTCTTAATGGTAATATGCATGTATTTTTTAAATTGAATTCTGTTGTGTATTGTATACTTTGACTATACGAAGAACTTTTCATGTATTATTATTTCTCTCTAGTGATGTCGCAATGCCCATCAAGGTTCGACAAGGATACATTGTGACCTTTGTATTCCTGTTATTTTGCGCTACCACACACGTGATGGACATAAAATGCCACTCAGGCTGCACAACTAGCAAACTAAGTATTCTCAATCGAAGTAGAAAATATTAAAAGTGTGTTATGCATAAATAACACAAAAAGGCACAATACCGTGACTCGTGGAGAAATTTTCTCCAGGAGGGGGATATCAGCCCCTTCAGCCATGAGGAGCCCAGCCTTCTCAGAAGAGGGAAGCATCTTGTTTACTTCCCAAGTAAATACAAGCAGATGTTTACACAGTGTGTGCCAGTTACGGGTCATGTGGCTCCTTGCAAGAGACCACTGTTGCAAGTATGGTAGTTAATTGTCCTTAATTGTCCTTAGCAGGACAATTAAGGAAAATCCTGCACCCATTTTATTACCATGTTAAAGATGTATATTGTTGTCTATGCCCAGACAGCTAGAATCAAGCACTCTGCATTGCTTCATAGAGGAAGTTTGGCAAGCATGGGAAATATGCTATGTCAGCTTTTTCTTTATGTGCTGGGGGCAAGCGAAGGATGGCGAGAAGCAGCTTAACTTAGATGACTTTTAACCCTGCCAAGGGATATATTGGCGCCAGGATAACGAACAAAGAACACTGATCCACACGTTTTTGTGCATAAACGTAGCTCAAAGAACACATCAAAACACTTACAGAGAAGTGTGATCAGCTTCTTAAGTGAATTATGAATTATTATGAATAATAAACAATACTTGATGAACAGTGTAATAACGAATGTTATTACATTGTTCAATCAAGACACCAATACCTGAGTGATTATATGGGTACGATACAGATACCCAGGTAAGTCTAGTAAGTAATGAGACCAGCTAGGTCAGCTGCACAGCAGATAGCTGGTACATTTCTTTCTAAATGTACCATACACTCGGTTATACGTGGGCTTTTTATCCCAACACATGTGAGTATAGGATGCAGTGGATCCAGTCAGTGTTCAGTTAGGAAAATACTGACTTAACACTCCCTAGGGGTATTTAAACTTATATAATATTTTTTTTCACACAGCCCTTAGGGAGTGCATACGACAGCTTCTCAAGACATCGCCTACAGGGACGGCTGTGTAGGAGAAAGCTGTCTTTCAAGATAAGTCCCATTACAGTCCATTATTTACTTTTTGACTTAGCTTGTAGCATTTCCCTAACATTACTGGAACAATACACAAATAACCCACACATAGAAGAGAGGAGCTTACAACGACGTTACGCTCCGACTTGGACTATTTACAAAGTCACATTAACTTTGAAAATGGTCCAAGACGGATCGAAACGTCGTCGTAAAGCCCCTCTCTTCTATGCGCCGGTTATTTATGTTTTGTGTTAACACTTCTAAATTGTCCAGATCATCGGTAACATAAGTTAGAGGTCTGTTGTTGACTATTTTCTATTTCAGTCACAACTGTACGGAATTCTTCTAAGTCGATTCTCTGACGATGAAGAGTCTTCCTTAAACAACGTTTTACAATGCCGATCATTCTTTCATAAAATCCGCCGTGCCATGGAGACTTAGGAGGAATGTATCTCCAACGACAACTGCGTTGATTCAGCATCTGTTGTACTTCTGGTTGATCAAAGATCTTGCTTATATAAGCAGCACCAGCAACAAAGTTCGTTGCATCATCTGAAATCATCAGTCTGGGACATGCCCTTCTGGCTGCAAACCTTCTGAATAATTTGATAAATGTTTCAGCAGATATGTCAGTGGCTACTTTTAGATGTACTGCTCTAGTCGTAGAAGAAGTGAACAAACAGATGTACACCTTGATGGGAACTTTTCAACTGTTTAGGTTAAAATTATTGGTCCAGTGTAATATACACATGTCCCCTCAAATGGAGTGACATGACAAACTCTTTCAGAGGGATGTAGAGGTGGACATGGATACTGACATACTCGCATATCATAGTGACGACAAGTAATACAGTCCATTATTTGTTTTTTCACACTTTGTCTACCTTGAGGTAACCAGTAGGATGACTCACGAAATCGTAATGACATGATTGTAAACAAACCATTCCACGGGCGGGCAGGGCCGGATTAAGAAGTCTCCGGGCCCTAGGCTATTCAGATTGGCGGGGTCCCTTTGAGTTACGGGTAAGCGAAGCGACCCCTTCCAGCTTGGGGGTGGGGGGGGATCGGTGTGAGCCTGTTTAAGGTCTAATTAAATACTTTCTGGCTATTTAGATTAAATTTAATAGGGAAAGTACATCAAGACAACCAAAACCATTTACCAACTGCCATTATAACTATCTTGTTAAATCATGCATTTTAAAGAGAATAAACTCAAGACAGCATAGTATTACTAGATTAGGCTATTAAAGTAGTGACATCATGTACCTATTATACTCAGCATAACCACTACCATTGCATCATGCATAAGACTATCAAATCATATAAACTCAAGAAAGTAAAGAATTGTTTATATTCACAGGCACTTCTTAAATAAACTTTTTTCAGGATTTCATATTGGCAAAATCATTAATTATATTCTGAAAATCAATATTTCTTGTTAGATCAGACTCAATGGTCAACAAGGCTAGGTTACACAATTTGTCTTGGCTCATTGTTGAACGGAGCTGGTTTTTCACTCTTTTCAAAACAGAAAATGAACGTTCTCCTTCACAGTTAGTAGCTGGAAGTGTTAGGTAAAGGCGACACACTATGTCAACATTAGGGAAGGTTTCTGAGATACCTGCATTTCTTAAATGTTTCAAAGCAGCTGAGGGCGCACATTTTTCAGGTGGAGCTTTAATCTGATTCATATACCCACAAAAATGAACTATTTCTTCAACAAATGTTTCCTGATCATCTGCTGAAAGGTGGTGTTGCAACTTTAATGCAGCTTCTCTCAATTCTGCATCTGGCATAGTAGTAATTTTGAACAGAAATCCAAACTTGTCATTGAGATTCTGGTAGATTTCTTTTCTTTTCACCAATTCTGTAATCAGTGAATCCAGAATGACGAAGTATGTAGCTGTCTTACATTTCTGCCTTGGTAGCAACACAGCTTCATTGTCTGGCTCTTCAAAATTGCGTTTCCTCTTCCTTGACCGCTGATGATCAGCCCGGTAACTGTAGTCTTTCACCAGCAGTTTAGCTTCTCTTCAAACATTTCAAAAGCTTCATCATTGCGAAGTAAGCTTACAAATTCCACTAAGCCTGCATAGAGGTTAGCACAAGTAGCCATTTCAATTTCAATTTTCTGAAGTGTCTTGTTCGTGGTATTTAACCGTTCCAGTATACAGTCCCAAAGCACACAGAGAAAGGCTAATTCAAAATCTTCCAATTATGATGCTAAGCTGGCTGCTTAGCTTCTTGTAGTTGCTGTCTGGTCTTCATCCTCTGCTATTTGGATCAAAGCAGAACGTATTTCAGCGAAGCTGTCTTTCGAAGCATGTGTTGCATCCTGGGCTGGATTACCGCATAGGCAAACTAGGCATTTGCCTAAGGCCCCGCGCATTTGGGGGCCCCGCGGTCCAAGGGGTTCAGGGGCTCATCCAAGACTGCGCACATGGTGCAAGTGCAAAGGGGTCCCTACCTAAAAAGTTCAAGTGTTTGGAGAGTAAAATTTATTTTTAAAAACTAATCAAAACAAAAATAAATAATGAAATAAAATAAAATAAAAATAAATAAACCTAACCATAGATGGCAACACTCAACACGCCTTTGTTTACATCAGAACAGCTGTGTTTTCCCGCTAATGGGCGAGTATGGGAGATTCCTCTCCAATTTTCTGTAGTAATTACACGTTATCTAGGCTTGTACTGTGACAAATTAACTGAAGTGTTGTTGATAGACATTGATGTGTATGGATAAATGTTTGTTTTCGCCTCTAAATGTTAAGGGAGGTACCTGATAGGGTTACTTGACCAGTAAAGGTCAAGGCTTAGCACTACCCATATATTCCGTGTTAATGTACTTCATTACCGCCTAAATTAGTATTATTATCCAATCCACGTTACGGAACCCCAACGGGACACTGGTGGCAGCGTTGTGGGCGTGAATTTACAGGTATTTCCGCCGTTAGAAGATTGTTTGTAGGGTGCCCGCAGGTCAAAGGTGACGTCTCTGCCACCTCCAGTTAGCCCACTTCTACCCTCACCCACCTCAACCCGGTGTTGCCCAAGCCTGCAAGCCAGCTGCAGCCTCCTCTCAAGCTTCCTGGCTTAGCTCGTGTGCTAATTGCTTCAATCTTCGAGGGGTTGACCCGGATTTTGCAATTAGGCCAGCCAATCAGCCAGTCTGTGGGAGAGAGTGCCAGTCAGCCTGCCTCAGTCTATCATCCAGCCTGTCTCCTGTCATGCTGTGTGCATCGTTACACGTCTTCCCGTCAGCCATTCTTGAGGGTTAAGCCAGGAAGCAAACCCAGCTTCCTAACCCAGCTGAGAGAAAGAAGTAAGACACGCAAGTTCCTCTGAAGTATTGTCTCCAATATCGCTTTGTGCTACCAGTTGGATACTGGTAAGAGTGGTCTTCACCATCCCTGCGGCATATTGTGGCTTAATTTAATTAAACCACCTGGGTTTTGTCGTGAATGGTGAGAATGTGTGCCAGTGAGCACCGGCAAGCTGAGCCAGGCTGCTCCCACTACCACCCACCACTCGCCCACCACTAGACTACGTGTGGTGTTCTTCACCTTTCTACCTCTCACACACGGGGTCAAGAGCTGTATTTCACCTGTGTTTCACCTGAGCGCCGCCGTTAAAAGCTTAAGTGTGTGAGTCTTCAAGTTCAACACATTTCTTGGCGACGACAACGAGTGTGAGTGAGAAGTTGTCGCTGCTCCGGGACCACATCTTCCCCTCACCACCCGTCACCGCCGTCCACCACTGCTTCCAGACTTCAGCGATAATTTTCTGTTTAGAGACGTTTTTCTTTGCATTTAGAGATATTTGCGTATGTGAGACATTTACAGTGAATTTCTTGTGTAATCTAAGTCTTGTGTTTTCAGAGTAGACTCCATGTTTTCTTTGACTCATTATTTTTGCATATTTTTTGTTTACCTGGAGTTTACCTGGAGAGAGTTCCGGGGGTCAACGCCCCCGCGGCCCGGTCTGTGACCAGGCCTCCTAGTGGATCAGAGCCTGATCAACCAGGCTGTTACTGCTGGCTGCACGCAAACCAACGTACGAGCCACAGCCCGGCTGGTCAGGAACCGACTTTAGGTGCTTGTCCAGTGCCAGCTTGAAGACTGCCAGGGGTCTGTTGGTAATCCCCCTTATGTATGCTGGGAGGCAGTTGAACAGTCTCGGGCCCCTGACACTTATTGTATGGTCTCTTAACGTGCTAGTGACACCCCTGCTTTTCATTGGGGGGATGTTGCATCGTCTGCCAAGTCTTTTGCTTTCGTAGTGAGTGATTTTCGTGTGCAAGTTCGGTACTAGTCCCTCTAGGATTTTCCAGGTGTATATAATTGTGTAGTTGAAGTTCTATCAATAAAGATCGAGAACCAAAACCTAGCCATTGTGGTTGTATACAAGCCACCAGATGCAACCTCCCAACAGTTCAAGGAACAGCTACTGAAAATCGATTACTGTTTGGAAAACCTTCCAGCTCCATCCCCAAACATCTCACTGCTTGGTGATTTCAACCTAAGGCATACAAAATGGAAGAATGTAGCAAATAATGTTATAGCTGAAACAATCCCCGGAGGTAGCGCAGATGAAAGGTCACACACACATGAGCTACTAAGTCTCTGCGAAAAACACACCTTAAGCCAGCAGATAGTGGAGCCAACAAGACTAGAAAACACACTTGACCTTATCTTCACAAATAATGAGGACCTGATAAGAGACATAAGAATATCAAAAACAACTAATTCCAATCACAATCTAATCGAAGTCCAGACGTACATGCATAGGGGTCCTGAACAACAGAATGCATGTACCTGTGAAGGTGTCTTCACAAAATACAATTTCAACAACAAGAACATCAACTGGGACCAGGTAAACCATGTCCTAAACGAAACATGTTGGGAAGATGTCTTAAATGACATGGATCCAAACCAGTGCCTTGAAAGGATCAACTGCCTGGTAGCCGAAGCATGTTTTAGGCATATTCCCCTAAGAAAGAAGAAGAGCAGGAGTAAACTGGAGAGAAAAAGACGCTCCCTCTACAGAAGACGACGAAGAGTCACTGAGCTCCTCAGGAGTGCTAGAATATCTGATACACGAAGGGAGGCGCTGACCAGAGAAGTGGAAACTATCGAACTTAAGCTAAATGACTCTTACAGGAACCAGGAGAGGCAGGAGGAGCTTAAAGCTATTAGTGAAATTGAAAGAAATTCAAAATATTTCTTTTCATATGCCAAAAACAAGGCAAATACCACATCTAGTATCGGGCCCTTACTCAGACAGGATGGGACTTACACAGACGACAACAAGGAAATGAGTGAAATATTGAAATCCCAGTACGACTCTGTGTTTAGTGAACCACTAATCGGTCTGAGGATCGACGACCCAAATGATTTCTTCATGAATGAGCCTCAAAACTCCATAAATGTATGCCAGATTTCCGACATTACCCTAACTCCGATAGATTTCGAAAAAGCCATTGACAACATGCCTATGCACTCAGCCCCGGGCCCAGACTCGTGGAACTCTCTTTTCATTAAGAACTGCAAGAAACCCCTCTCGCGTGCCCTAAGTACACTATGGAGGAGGAGCTTGGACATGGGTGAAATTCCACAGTCACTTAAAACAACGGATATAGCCCCACTCCATAAAGGTGGCAGCAAAGCATTAGCTAAGAACTATAGACCAATAGCTCTGACATCCCACATCATAAAAATCTTTGAAAGAGTGCTAAGAAGCAGGATTGCAAATCACCTGGATTCCCAAAATCTGCACAATCCATGGCAACATGGGTTCAGGGCAGGTCGCTCCTGCCTCTCACAACTACTGGATCACTATGACATGGCCTTGGATGCACTGGAAGAAAATCAGAATGCAGATGTAATATACTCAGACTTTGCAAAAGCATTTGACAAATGCGATCATGGCGTAATAGCCCATAAAATACGTGCTAAAGGAATAACTGGGAAAATGGGGAGATGGATCTTCAACTTCCTAACAAATCGAACACAAAGAGTAGTGGTCAACAGAGTTAAATCGGAGGCTGCCATAGTGAAGAGCTCTGTTCCACAAGGCACAGTACTCGCCCCCATCTTATTCCTTATCCTCATATCAGACATAAACAGAGATATACACCACAGCACCGTATCATCCTTTGCGGATGATACTAGGATCTGCATGAGGCTGTCATCTGCTGAGGACGCGGTTAACCTCCAAGAAGATATAAACAAAGTTTTCCAGTGGGCAACGGTAAACAATATGATGTTCAATGAGGACAAATTCCAACTACTCCGTTATGGAAAACTGGAGGAGATAATAACTAGAACAGAGTATACTACTGACTCCGGCCATACAATAGAGCGGAAAAATAATGTAAGGGACCTGGGAGTAGTAATGTCTGAGGATCTCACTTTCAAGGATCACAACAGTGCCACGATCGCACGTGCAAAGAAAATGATAAGATGGATAATGAGAACTTTCAAAACGAGAGATGCCAAGCCCATGATGATCCTTTTCAAATCACTTGTTCTCTCTAGGCTGGAATACTGCTGTACATTAACATCTCCATACAAAGCAGGTGAAATCGCAGATCTAGAGAGTGTACAGAGATCCTTTACTGCACGTATAAGTTCTGTCAAGCACCTTAACTACTGGGAACGCTTGGAAGCACTTGACTTGTACTCGTTGGAACGCAGGAGGGAGAGATATATCATAATCTACACTTGGAAAATCTTGGAAGGAATGGTCCCAAATCTGCACACAGAAATCACTCCCTACGAAAGTAAAAGACTGGGCAGGCGATGCAAAATGCCGCCAATAAAAAGTAGGGGCGCCATTGGTACACTAAGAGAAAACACCATAAGTGTCCGGGGCCCAAAACTGTTCAACAGCCTCCCATCAAGCATTAGGGGAATTGCCAATAAACCCCTGGCTGCCTTCAAGAGAGAGCTGAACAGATACCTAAAGTCGGTGCCGGATCAGCCGGGCTGTGGCTCGTACGTCGGACTGCGTGCGGCCAGCAGTAACAGCCTAGTTGATCAGGCCCTGATCCATCGGGAGGCCTGGTCGTGGACCGGGCCGCGGGGGCGTTGATCCCCGGAATAACCTCCAGGTAACCTCCAGGTATCTCTCCCGCCTGCGTTCCAGGGAATACAGGTTTAGGAACCTCAAGCGCTCCCAGTAATTGAGGTGTTTTATCTCCGTTATGCGCGCCGTGAAGGTTCTCTGTACATTTTCTAGGTCAGCAATTTCACCAGCCTAGAAAGGTGCTGTTAGTGTGCAGCAGTATTCCAGCCTAGATAGAACAAGTGACCTGAAGAGTGTCATCATGGGCTTGGCCTCCCTAGTTTTGAAGGTTCTCATTATCCATCCTGTCATTTTTCTAGCAGATGCGATTGATACAGTGTTATGGTCCTTCAAGGTGAGATCCTCCGACATGATCACTCCCAGGTCTTTGACGTTGGTGTTTCGCTCTATTTTGTGGCCAGAATTTGTTTTGTACTCTGATGAAGATTTAATTTCCTCGTGTTTACCATATCTGAGTAATTGAAATTTCTCATCGTTGAACTTCATATTGTTTTCTGCAGCCCACTGAAAGATTTGGTTGATGTCCGCCTGGAGCCTTGCAGTGTCTGCAATGGAGGACACTCATGCAGATTCGGGTGTCATCTGCAAAGGAAGACACGGTGCTGTGGCTGACATCCTTGTCTATGTCGGATATGAGGATGAGGAACAAGATGGGAGCTAGTACTGTGCCTTGTGGAACAGAGCTTTTCACCGTAGCTGCCTCGGACTTTACTCTGTTGACGACTACTCTCTGTGTTCTGTTAGTGAGGAAATTATAGATCCATCGACCGACTTTTCCTGTTATTCCTTTAGCACGCATTTTGTGCGCTATTACGCCATGGTCACACATGTCGAAGGCTTTTGCAAAGTCTGTATATATTACATCTGCATTCATTTTGTCTTCTAGTGCATCTACGACCTTGTCATAGTGATCCAATAGTTGAGACAGACAGGAGCGACCTGTTCGAAACCCATGTTGCCCTGGGTTGTGTAACTGATGGGTTTCTAGATGGGTGGTGATCTTGCTCCTTAGGACCCTTTCAAAGATTTTTATGATATGGGATGTTAGTGCTATCGGTCTGTAGTTCTTTGCTGTTGCTTTACTGCCCCCTTTGTGGAGTGGGGCTATGTCTGTTGTTTTTAGTAACTGTGGGACGACCCCCGTGTCCATGCTCCCTCTCCATAGGATGGAAAAGGCTCGTGATAGGGGCTTCTTGCAGTTCTTGATGAACACGGAGTTCCGTGAGTCTGGCCCTGGGGCAGAGTGCATGGGCATGTCATTTATCGCCTGTTCGAAGTCATTTGGCGTCAGGATAACATCGGACAGGCTTGTGTTAACCAACTTCTGTGGCTCTCTCATAAAAAATTAATTTTGATCTTCGACTCTCAGTCTGGTTAGCGGCTTACTAAAAACTGAGTCATATTGGGACTTGAGTAGCTCACTCATTTCCTTGCTGTCATCTGTGTAGGACCCATCTTGTTTAAGTAGGGGCCCAATACTGGACGTTGTTCTCGACTTTGATTTGGCATAGTAGAAGAAATACTTTGGGTTTCTTTCGATTTCATTTATGGCTTTTAGTTCTTCCCGCGATTCCTGACTCCTATAAGATTCCTTTAGCTTAAGTTCGATGCTTGCTATTTCTCTGACCAGTGTCTCCCTACGCATTTCAGATATATTGACCTCTTTTAGCCGCTGTGTTATTCTTTTCCGTCGCCTGTAAAGGGGGCGCCTGTCTCTTTCTATTTTACATCTACTCCTCCTTTTTCTTAGAGGAATAAGCCATGTGCATACATCGAGTGCCACCAAGTTAATCTGTTCTGGGCATAAGTTGGGGTCTGTGTTGCTTAGTATATCTTCCCAGCTTATATCGGTTAGGACTTGGTTTACTTAGTCCCACTTTATGTTTTTGTTATTGAAGTTGAATTTGGTGAATGTTCCCTCGTGACTAATCTCATTATGTCGGTCTGGGGCTCCACGCATACATGTCTGAACCTCAATTATGTTGTGATCTGAGTATATTGTTTTTGATATGGTGACATTTCTTATCAGTTCATCATTGTTGGTGAAGATGAGGTCTAGTGTATTCTCCAGTCTAGTAGGCTCTATTATTTGCTGGTTTAAATTGAATTTTGTGCAAAGATTTAAAAGCTCGTGTGAGTGTGAGTTTTCATCAGAGCTACCTCCTGGTGTTATTACTGCAACAATATTATTTGCCACATTCTTCCATTTTAGGTGCCTTAAGTTGAAATCCCCCAGGAGCAAGATGTTGGGTGCAGGAGCTGGAAGATTTTCTAGACAGTGGTCAATTTTTAACAGCTGTTCCTGGAATTGCTGGGATGTTGCATCTGGAGGCTTGTAGACTACCACAATGACTAGGTTTTGGTTCTCGACCTTTACTGCTAAAACTTCCACTACATCATTTGAGGCATTAAGCAGTTCTGTGCAAACAAGTGACTCTGCAATGTACAGGCCAACCCCCCCCCCCTTTTGCCTGTTCACTCTGTCACATCTGTATAGGTTGTAACCTGGGATCCATATTTCGTTGTCCAAGTGATTCTTTATGTGGGTCTCAGTGAAAGCCGCGAACATTGCCTTTGCCTCTGCAAGCAGTCCACGGATGAAAGGTATTTTGTTGTTTGTTGCTGGCTTTAGACCCTGTATATTTGCAAAGAAGAATGTCATCGGACTGGTGGTATTGTTGGTACTGGGGGGGGATTTTTTTCCGGCATTAGTATCTGTATCTGTTGGTTTGGAGTGGAGGCCATCGACTGTGGTTCCACTCCAGGAATGACTGGATTTGGTGTACGATTTCTGCCATTTCCTGCCAGTTTTTTTTCCTTCCTGGCACTAAAAAACCTCTCCCTTTTGAGTGGCTGTGGCTACCCAGGTTTTCCCATGGCCTGGATGTTTTGTATCTTTTTGTCCCCTTTAGATGGTGTGCCTGGCAATTTAAGTTATAGCACAGTCTTTCCTGTACTGAAGAGGTACACATTTCAGGGTGAAAAAGCTTACAGGAAGGGAGTTTGCATTTTCCTGTTGTCATATGGCATTTTCTAGGGTGGTCATAGTTGCACGTCCCATCTGTTTTTCCAGATTTCCCATGTGTGCAGATACCAAGTGCATAGTATGTGCACAGGCTTGGTTTCCGTTTGCCTTGGGTTTCTGTGACTGTATTCCCTGTTGGTGCATGTTTCCCTGTCTTATTCCTATCCTCCCTAGCACCAACAATGGAGCTCCCACCAGTTGTTTTTGGTAACATATCCTCACTATTGCTAGTGGAGTCCTCTTGTTTGCTATTTCCTGTGGTATTTCTAGTTTGCAATATTAGTTTTATCTTATCTTTGACTACACTTGTTTCCCCACTACGGCTCCTGTCCCCTATGAGGTCATTTATATGTATTCATTCCTGCGTAAAATTCCCGACTACCTGGACAAAATCTCCAGCTTCACCATTAGTGTCTCCCAGAACAGCACCTCCAGCTTCACCATTACTGTCTCCCAGGACAGCACCTCCAGCTTCACCATTACTGTCTCCCTGGACAGAACCTCCAGCTTCACCATTACTGTCTCCCAGGACAGCACCTCCAGCTTCACCATTACTGTCTCCCTGGACAGAACCTCCAGCTTCACCATTACTGTCTCCCAGGACAGAACCTCCAGCTTCACCATTACTGTCTCCCAGGACAGCACCTCCAGCTTCACCATTACTGTCTCTCAGGACAGCACCTCCAGCTTCACCATTACTGTCTCCCAGGACAGCACCTCCAGCTTCACCCTTACTGTCTCCCAGGACAGAACCTCCAGCTTCACCATTACTGTCTCCCAGGACAGCACCTCCAGCTTCACCATTACTGTCTCTCAGGACAGCACCTCCAGCTTCACCATTACTCTCTCCCAGGACAGCACCTCCAGCTTCACCATTACTGTCTCTCAGGACAGCACCTCCAGCCTTACAGTTTCTGACTACATGGCCAGTATCAAGGGCAGTATCAGCCCAGACTTTTTATGTTCCCATCTGTCCCATCTGTCGTTCATCTTCCGTGTTTCATTTTTATATTTTTATCTGTGTTCTTTTATGTTACCTCTCTGCCTGTAATAAGTATTATTTTGTAGAGTACAAGTTTATTTATGTGCAGTATTTTATTCCTTATCCCAGTCATTCACTCCGTGTGAAGCAATTCATTCATTTTTTTTACCTTGTGTTCCTTCAGCATTGTATTCTCCAGTATTTGTTGTTATTGCAATTCATGCAGTACTATTCACCACAGTAAACTAAAGTACCCATTTATTTCTGTGTGTGTATCTCATTCCCTTGATTTTTTTCGCAGACTCTTGTACCACTATTTTTTAAGCAAGCAATTCTTATTGTATCTGCCACAGTAAGATTTTGAGGCAAGGATAATTAACTGATAAGTGAGTAATCCTTGTTGTGTGCCCCGCCACTTGTAAGTGTTGTGTGCCCCGCCACTTGTAAGTGTTGTGTGCCCCGCCACTTGTAAGTGTTGTGTGTGCCGCCACTTGTAAGTGCTGTGTGCCCCGCCACTTGTAAGTGTTGTGTGCCCCGCCACTTGTAAGTGTTGTGAGCCCCGCCTCTTGTAAGTGTTGTGTGCCCCGCCACTTGTAAGTGTTGTGTGTCGCCACTTGTAAGTGTTGTGTGTGCCGCCACTTGTAAGTGTTGTGTGCCCCGCCACTTGTAAGTGTTGTGTGTGCCGCCACTTGTAAGTGTTGTGTGCCCCGCCTCTTGTAAGTGTTGTGTGCCCCGCCACTTGTAAGTGTTGTGTGCCGCCACTTGTAAGTGTTGTGTGTGCCGCCACTTGTAAGTGTTGTGTGTGCCGCCACTTGTAAGTGTTGTGTGCCCACCACTTGTAAGTGTTGTGTGCCGCCACTTGTAAGTGTTGTGTGTCCCACCACTTGTAAGTGTTGTGTGCCCCACCACTTGTAAGTGTTGTGTGCCCCACCACTTGTAAGTGTTGTGTGCCGCCACTTGTAAGTGTTGTGTGTGCCGCCACTTGTAAGTGTTGTGTGCCCCACCACTTGTAAGTGTTGTGTGTGCCGCCACTTGTAAGTGTTGTGTGTGCCGCCACTTGTAAGTGTTGTGTGCCGCCACTTGTAAGTGTTGTGTGTGCCGCCACTTGTAAGTGTTGTGTGCCGCCACTTGTAAGTGTTGTGTGTGCCGCCACTTGTAAGTGTTGTGTGCCCCACCACTTGTAAGTGTTGTGAGCCCCACCACTTGTAAGTGTTGTGTGCCGCCACTTGTAAGTGTTGTGTGCCCCGCCACTTGTAAGTGTTGTGTGCCCCACCACTTGTAAGTGTTGTGTGCCGCCACTTGTAAGTGTTGTGTGCCCCGCCACTTGTAAGAGTTGTGTGCCCCACCACTTGTAAGTGTTGTGTGCCCCGCCACTTGTAAGTGTTGTGTGCCCACCCACTTGTAAGTGTTGTGTGCCCCGCCATTTGAAAGTGTTGTGTGCCGCCACTTGTAAGTGTTGTGTGACGCCACTTGTAAGTGTTGTGTGACGCCACTTGTAAGTGTTGTGTGACGCCACTTGTAAGTGTTGTGTGCCGCCACTTGTAAGTGTTGTGTGACGCCACTTGTAAGTGTTGTGTGACGCCACTTGTAAGTGTTGTATGTGCCGCCACTTGTAAGTGTTGTGTGCCGCCACTTGTAAGTGTAGTGTGTGACGCCACTTGTAAGTGTTGTGTGACGCCACTTTTAAGTGTTGTGTGACGCCACTTGTAAGTGTTGTGTGCCGCCACTTGTAAGTGTTGTGTTCCGCCACTTGTAAGTGTTGTGTGCCGCCACTTGTAAGTGTTGTGTTCCGCCCCTTGTAAGTGTTGTGTGCCGCCACTTGTAAGTGTTGTGTTCCGCCACTTGTAAGTGTTGTGTGCCGCCACTTGTAAGTGTTGTGTGTGCCGCCACTTGTAAGTGTTGTGTGCCCCGCCACTTGTAAGTGTTGTGTGCCCCGCCACTTGTAAGTGTTGTGTGCCCCGCCACTTGTAAGTGTTGTGTGCCCCGCCACTTTTAAGTGTTGTGTGCCCCACCACTTGTAAGTGTTGTGTGCCGCAACTTGTAAGTGTTGTGTGCCGCCACTTGTAAGTGTTGTGTGCTGCCACTTGTAAGTGTTGTGTGCCCCGCCACTTGTAAGTGTTGTGTGCCCCGCCACTTGTAAGTGTTGTGTGTGCCGCCACTTGTAAGTGTTGTGTGCCCCGCCACTTGTAAGTGTTGTGTGCCACGCCACTTGTAAGTGGTGTGTGATCCGCCACTTGTAAGTGTTGTGTGCCCCGCCACTTGTAAGTGTTGTGTGCCCCGCCACTTGTAAGTGTTGTGTGCCCCGCCACTTGTAAGTGTTGTGTGCCCCGCCACTTGTAAGTGTTGTGTGCCCCGCCACTTGTAAGTGTTGTGTGCCGCCACTTGTAAGTGTTGTGTGCCGCCACTTGTAAGTGTTGTGTGCCGCCACTTGTAAGTGTTGTGTGCCCCGCCACTTGTAAGTGTTGTGTGCCCCGCCACTTGTAAGTGTTGTGTGCCCCGCCACTTGTAAGTGTTGTGTGCCGCCACTTGTAAGTGTTGTGTGCCCCGCCACTTGTAAGTGTTGTGTGCCCCGCCACTTGTAAGTGTTGTGTGCCCCGCCACTTGTAAGTGTTGTGTGACGCCACTTGTAAGTGTTGTGTGCCCCGCCACTTGTAAGTGTTTTGTGCCCCGCCACTTGTAAGTGTTGTGTGCCGCCACTTGTAAGTGTTGTGTGCCGCCACTTGTAAGTGTTGTGTGCCCCGCCACTTGTAAGTGTTGTGTGCCGCCACTTGTAAGTGTTGTGTGCCCCGCCACTTGTAAGTGTTGTGTGCCCCGCCACTTGTAAGTGTTGTGTGCCCCGCCACTTGTAAGTGTTGTGTGCCCCACCACTTGTAAGTAGTGCGTGCCCCACCACTTGTAAGTGTTGTGTGCCGCCACTTGTAAGTGTTGTGTGCCGCCACTTGTAAGTGTTCTGTGCTGCCACTTGTAAGTGTTGTGTGCCCCGCCACTTGTAAGTGTTGTGTGCCCCGCCACTTTTAAGTGTTGTGTGCCCCACCACTTGTAAGTGTTGTGTGCCGCAACTTGTAAGTGTTGTGTGCTGCCACTTGTAAGTGTTGTGTGCCCCGCCACTTGTAAGTGTTGTGTGCCCTGCCACCTGTAAGTGTTGTGTGCCCTGCCACTTGTAAGTGATGTGTGTGCCGTCACTTGTAAGTGTTGTATGTGCCCTACCACTTGAAAGTGTTGTGTGGCCCGCCACTTTTAAGTGTTGTGTGTCCAGCCACTTGTAAGTGTTGTGTGCCGCCACTTGTTAGTGTTGTGTGCCGCCACTTGTGAGTGTTGTGTGCCACCACTTGAAAGTGTTGCGTGCCCTGCCACTTGTAAGTGTTGTGTGTGCCGCCACTGGTAAATGTTGTGTGTGCCCCGCCACTTGTAAGTGTTGTGTGTGCCGCCACTTGTAAGTGTTGTGTGTCCCGCCACTTGTAAGTGTTGTGTGCCGCCTCTTATAAGTGTTGTGTGCCCCGTCACTTGTCAGTGTTGTCTGCCCCGCAACTTGTAAGTGTTGTGTGCCGCCACTTGTAAGTGTTGTGTGCCGCCACTTGTAAGTGTTGTGTGCCGCCACTTGTAAGTGTTGTGTGCCGCCACTTGTAAGTGTTGTGTGCCGCCACTTGTAAGTGTTGTGTGCCGCCACTTGTAAGTGTTGTGTGCCGCCACTTGTAAGTGTTGTGTGCCGCCACTTGTAAGTGTTGTGTGCCGCCACTTGTAAGTGTTGTGTGCCGCCACTTGTAAGTGTTGTGTGCCGCCACTTGTAAGTGTTGTGTGCCCCGCCACTTGTAAGTGTTGTGTGCCGCCACTTGTAAGTGTTGTGTGCCGCCACTTGTAAGTGTTGTGTGCCGCCACTTGTAAGTGTTGTGTGCCGCCACTTGTAAGTGTTGTGTGCCGCCACTTGTAAGTGTTGTGTGCCGCCACTTGTAAGTGTTGTGTGTGCCGCCACTTGTAAGTGTTGTGTGCCGCCACTTGTAAGTGTTGTGTGCCGCCACTTGTAAGTGTTGTGTGCCGCCACCACTTGTAAGTGTTGTGTACCGCCACTTGTAAGTGTTGTGTGCCCCGCCACTTGTAAGTATTGTGTGCCGCCACTTGTAAGTGTTGTGTGCCCCGCCACTTGTAAGTGTTGTGTGCCCCGCCACTTGTAAGTGTTGTGTGCCGCCACTTGTAAGTGTTGTGTGCCCCGCCACTTGTAAGTGTTGTGTGCCGCCACTTGTAAGTGTTGTGTGCCGCCACTTGTAAGTGTTGTGTGCCGCCACTTGTAAGTGTTGTGTGCCGCCACTTGTAAGTGTTGTGTGCCCCGCCACTTGTAAGTGTTGTGTGCCGCCACTTGTAAGTGTTGTGTGCCCCGCCACTTGTAAGTGTTGTGTGCCGCCACTTGTAAGTGTTGTGTGCCGCCACTTGTAAGTGTTGTGTGCCGCCACTTGTAAGTGTTGTGTGACGCCACTTGTAAGTGTTGTGTGCCGCCACTTGTAAGTGTTTTGTGCCGCCACTTGTAAGTGTTGTGTGACGCCACTTGTAAGTGTTGTGTGCCGCCACTTGTAAGTGTTGTGTGCCGCCACTTGTAAGTGTTGTGTGCCCCGCCACTTGTAAGTGTTGTGTGCCGCCACTTGTAAGTGTTGTGTGCCGCACCACTTGTAAGTGTTGTGTGCCGCCACTTGTAAGTGTTGTGTGCCGCCACTTGTAAGTGTTGTGTGCCGCCACTTGTAAGTGTTGTGTGCCGCCACTTGTAAGTGTTGTGTGCCGCCACTTGTAAGTGTTGTGTGCCGCCACTTGTAAGTGTTGTGTGCCGCCACTTGTAAGTGTTGTGTGCCCCGCCACTTGTAAGTGTTGTGTGCCGCCACTTGTAAGTGTTGTGTGCCCCGCCACTTGTAAGTGTTGTGTGCCGCCACTTGTAAGTGTTGTGTGCCGCCACTTGTAAGTGTTGTGTGACGCCACTTGTAAGTGTTGTGTGCCGCCACTTGTAAGTGTTGTGTGCCACCACTTGTAAGTGTTCTGTGCTGCCACTTGTAAGTGTTGTGTGCCCCGCCACTTGTAAGTGTTGTGTGCCCCGCCACTTGTAAGTGTTGTGTGCCGCCACTTGTAAGTGTTGTGTGCCCCGCCACTTGTAAGTGTTGTGTGCCGCCACTTGT
Source organism: Cherax quadricarinatus (assembly GCF_038502225.1). Classification (NCBI taxonomy): domain Eukaryota; kingdom Metazoa; phylum Arthropoda; class Malacostraca; order Decapoda; family Parastacidae; genus Cherax; species Cherax quadricarinatus. The sequence goes on along the minus strand of NC_091360.1, from coordinate 19,986,912 downwards.
AAGTGTTGTGTGCCGCCACTTGTAAGTGTTGTGTGCCGCCACTTGTAAGTGTTGTGTGCCGCCACTTGTAAGTGTTGTGTGCCCCGCCACTTGTAAGTGTTGTGTGCCGCCACTTGTAAGTGTTGTGTGCCGCCACTTATAAGTGTTGTGTGCCCCGCCACTTGTAAGTGTTGTGTGCCGCCACTTGTAAGTGTTGTGTGCCGCCACTTATAAGTGTTGTGTGCCCCGCCACTTGTAAGTGTTGTGTGCCGCCACTTGTAAGTGTTGTGTGCCCCGCCACTTGTAAGTGTTGTGTGACGCCACTTGTAAGTGTTGTGTGCCGCCACTTGCAAGTGCTGTGTGCCGTCACTTGTAAGTGTTGTGTGACGCCACTTGTAAGTGTTGTGTGACGCCACTTGTAAGTGTTGTGTGCCGCCACTTGTAAGTGTTGTGTGCCGCCACTTGTAAGTGTTGTGTGCCCCGCCACTTGTAAGTGTTGTGTGCCGCCACTTGTAAGTGTTGTGTGCCGCCTCTTGTAAGTGTTGTGTGCCGCCACTTGTAAGTGTTGTGTGCCGCCACTTGTAAGTGTTGTGTGCCGCCACTTGTAAGTGTTGTGTGCCCCGCCACTTGTAAGTGTTGTGTGCCGCCACTTGTAAGTGTTGTGTGCCCCGCCACTTGTTAGTGTTGTGTGCCGCCACTTGTAAGTGTTGTGTGCCCCGCCACTTGTAAGTGTTGTGTGCCGCCACTTGTAAGTGTTGTGTGCCGCCACTTGTAAGTGTTGTGTGCCCCGCCACTTGTTAGTGTTGTGTGCCGCCACTTGTAAGTGTTGTGTGCCGCCACTTGTAAGTGTTGTGTGCCCCGCCACTTGTAAGTGTTGTGTGCCGCCACTTGTAAGTGTTGTGTGCCCCGCCACTTGTAAGTGTTGTGTGCCGCCACTTGTAAGTGTTGTGTGTGCCGCCACTTGTAAGTGTTGTGTGCCCCACCACTTGTAAGTGTTGTGTGTGCCGCCACTTGTAAGTGTTGTGTGTGCCGCCACTTGTAAGTGTTGTGTGCCGCCACTTGTAAGTGTTGTGTGTGCCGCCACTTGTAAGTGTTGTGTGCCGCCACTTGTAAGTGTTGTGTGTGCCGCCACTTGTAAGTGTTGTGTGCCCCACCACTTGTAAGTGTTGTGAGCCCCACCACTTGTAAGTGTTGTGTGCCGCCACTTGTAAGTGTTGTGTGCCCCGCCACTTGTAAGTGTTGTGTGCCCCACCACTTGTAAGTGTTGTGTGCCGCCACTTGTAAGTGTTGTGTGCCCCGCCACTTGTAAGAGTTGTGTGCCCCACCACTTGTAAGTGTTGTGTGCCCCGCCACTTGTAAGTGTTGTGTGCCCCCCCACTTGTAAGTGTTGTGTGCCCCGCCATTTGAAAGTGTTGTGTGCCGCCACTTGTAAGTGTTGTGTGACGCCACTTGTAAGTGTTGTGTGACGCCACTTGTAAGTGTTGTGTGACGCCACTTGTAAGTGTTGTGTGCCGCCACTTGTAAGTGTTGTGTGACGCCACTTGTAAGTGTTGTGTGACGCCACTTGTAAGTGTTGTGTGTGCCGCCACTTGTAAGTGTTGTGTGACGCCACTTGTAAGTGTAGTGTGTGCCGCCACTTGTAAGTGTTGTGTGACGCCACTTTTAAGTGTTGTGTGACGCCACTTGTAAGTGTTATGTGTGCCGCCACTTGTAAGTGTTGTGTTCCGCCACTTGTAAGTGTTGTTTGTGCCGCCACTTGTAAGTGTTGTGTTCCGCCACTTGTAAGTGTTGTGTGCCGCCACTTGTAAGTGCTGTGTTCCGCCACTTGTAAGTGTTGTGTGCCGCAACTTGTAAGTGTTGTGTTCCGCCACTTGTAAGTGTTGTGTGCCCCGCCACTTGTAAGTGTTGTGTGCCCCGCCACTTGTAAGTGTTGTGTGCCCCGCCACTTGTAAGTGTTGTGTGCCCCGCCACTTGTAAGTGTTGTGTGCCCCGCCACTTGTAAGTGTTGTGTGCCCCGCCACTTGTAAGTGTTGTGTGACGCCACTTGTAAGTGTTGTGTGCTCCGCCACTTGTAAGTGTTGTGTGCCGCCACTTGTAAGTGTTGTGTGCCCCGCCACTTGTAAGTGTTGTGTGTGCCGCCACTTGTAAGTGTTGTGTGCCCCGCCACTTGTAAGTGTTGTGTGCCACGCCACTTGTAAGTGTTGTGTGACGCCACTTGTAAGTGTTGTGTGCCCCGCCACTTGTAAGTGTTGTGTGCCCCGCCAATTGTAAGTGTTGTGTGACGCCACTTGTAAGTGTTGTGTGCCCCGCCACTTGTAAGTGTTGTGTGCCCCGCCACTTGTAAGTGTTGTGTGCCGCCACTTGTAAGTGTTGTGTGCCGCCACTTGTAAGTGTTGTGTGCCGCCACTTGTAAGTGTTGTGTGCCCCGCCACTTGTAAGTGTTGTGTGCCCCGCCACTTGTAAGTGTTGTGTGCCCCGCCACTTGTAAGTGTTGTGTGACGCCACTTGTAAGTGTTGTGTGCCCCGTCACTTGTAAGTGTTGTGTGCCCCGCCACTTGTAAGTGTTGTGTGCCGCCACTTGTAAGTGTTGTGTGCCGCCACTTGTAAGTGTTGTGTGCCCCGCCACTTGTAAGTGTTGTGTGCCGCCACTTGTAAGTGTTGTGTGCCCCGTCACTTGTAAGTGTTGTGTGCCGCCACTTGTAAGTGTTGTGTGCCCCGTCACTTGTAAGTGTTGTGTGCCCCGCCACTTGTAAGTGTTGTGTGCCCCGTCACTTGTAAGTGTTGTGTGCCGCCACTTGTAAGTGTTGTGTGCCGCCACTTGTAAGTGTTGTGTGCCGCCACTTGTAAGTGTTGTGTGCCCCGCCACTTGTAAGTGTTGTGTGCCCCGCCACTTGTAAGTGTTGTGCCCCACCACTTGTAAGTGTTGTGTGCCCCGCCACTTGTAAGTGTTGTGTGCTGCCACTTGTAAGTGTTGTGTGCCCCGCCACTTGTAAGTGTTGTGTGCCCCGCCACTTGTAAGTGTTGTGTGCCGCCACTTGTAAGTGTTGTGTGCCACCACTTGTAAGTGTTGTGTGTGCCGCCACTTGTAAGTGTTGTGTGCCGCCACTTGTAAGTGTTGTGTGTCCCGCTACTTGTAAGTGTTGTGTGCCGCCACTTGTAAGTGTTGTGTGTGCCGCCACTTGTAAGTGTTGTGTGCCGCCACTTGTAAGTGTTGTGTGCCGCCACTTGTAAGTGTTGTGTGCCGCCACTTGTAAGTGTTGTGTGCCGCCACTTGTAAGTGTTGTGTGCCCCGCCACTTGTAAGTGTTGTGTGCCCCGCCACTTGTAAGTGTTGTGTGCCGCCACTTATAAGTGTTGTGTGCCCCGCCACTTGTAAGTGTTGTGTGCCGCCACTTGTAAGTGTTGTGTGCCGCCACTTGTAAGTGTTGTGTGACGCCACTTGTAAGTGTTGTGTGACGCCACTTGTAAGTGTTGTGTGCCGCCACTTGTAAGTGTTGTGTGCCGCCACTTGTAAGTGTTGTGTGACGCCACTTGTAAGCGTTGTGTGCCCCGCCACTTGTAAGTGTTGTGTGCCGCCACTTGTAAGTGTTGTGTGCCCCGCCACTTGTAAGTGTTGTGTGCCGCCACTTGTAAGTGTTGTGTGCCGCCACTTGTAAGTGTTGTGTGCCGCCACTTGTAAGTGTTGTGTGCCGCCACTTGTAAGTGTTGTGTGCCGCCACTTGTAAGTGTTGTGTGCCGCCACTTGTAAGTGTTGTGTGCCGCCACTTGTAAGTGTTGTGTGCCGCCACTTGTAAGTGTTGTGTGCCCCGCCACTTGTAAGTGTTGTGTGCCGCCACTTGTAAGTGTTGTGTGCCCCGCCACTTGTAAGTGTTGTGTGCCGCCACTTGTAAGTGTTGTGTGCCGCCACTTGTAAGTGTTGTGTGACGCCACTTGTAAGTGTTGTGTGACGCCACTTGTAAGTGTTGTGTGCCGCCACTTGTAAGTGTTTTGTGCCGCCACTTGTAAGTGTTGTGTGACGCCACTTGTAAGCGTTGTGTGCCCCGCCACTTGTAAGTGTTGTGTGCCGCCACTTGTAAGTGTTGTGTGCCCCGCCACTTGTAAGTGTTGTGTGCCCCGCCACTTGTAAGTGTTGTGTGCCGCCCCTTGTAAGTGTTGTGTGCCGCCACTTGTAAGTGTTGTGTGCCGCCACTTGTAAGTGTTGTGTGCCGCCACTTGTAAGTGTTGTGTGCCGCCACTTATAAGTGTTGTGTGCCGCCAATTGTAAGTGTTGTGTGCCGCCACTTGTAAGTGTTGTGTGCCGCCACTTGTAAGTGTTGTGTGCCCCGCCACTTGTAAGTGTTGTGTGCCGCCACTTGTAAGTGTTGTGTGCCCCGCCACTTGTAAGTGTTGTGTGCCGCCACTTGTAAGTGTTGTGTGCCGCCACTTGTAAGTGTTGTGTGACGCCACTTGTAAGTGTTGTGTGACGCCACTTGTAAGTGTTGTGTGCCACCACTTGTAAGTGTTGTGTGCCGCCACTTGTAAGTGTTGTGTGACGCCACTTGTAAGCGTTGTGTGCCCCGCCACTTGTAAGTGTTGTGTGCCGCCACTTGTAAGTGTTGTGTGCCCCGCCACTTGTAAGTGTTGTGTGCCGCCACTTGTAAGTGTTGTGTGCCGCCACTTGTAAGTGTTGTGTGCCGCCACTTGTAAGTGTTGTGTGCCGCCACTTGTAAGTGTTGTGCCCCGCCACTTGTAAGTGTTGTGTGCCGCCACTTGTAAGTGTTGTGTGCCGCCACTTGTAAGTGTTGTGTGCCCCGCCACTTGTAAGTGTTGTGTGCCGCCACTTGTAAGTGTTGTGTGCCGCCACTTGTAAGTGTTGTGTGCCCCGCCACTTGTAAGTGTTGTGTGCCGCCACTTGTAAGTGTTGTGTGCCCCGCCACTTGTAAGTGTTGTGTGACGCTACTTGTAAGTGTTGTGTGACGCCACTTGTAAGTGTTGTGTGCCGTCACTTGTAAGTGTTGTGTGACGCCACTTGTAAGTGTTGTGTGACGCCACTTGTAAGTGTTGTGTGCCGCCACTTGTAAGTGTTGTGTGCCGCCACTTGTAAGTGTTGTGTGCCCCGCCACTTGTAAGTGTTGTGTGCCGCCACTTGTAAGTGTTGTGTGCCGCCTCTTGTAAGTGTTGTGTGCCGCCACTTGTAAGTGTTGTGTGCCGCCACTTGTAAGTGTTGTGTGCCGCCACTTGTAAGTGTTGTGTGCCCCGCCACTTGTAAGTGTTGTGTGCCGCCACTTGTAAGTGTTGTGTGCCCCGCCACTTGTTAGTGTTGTGTGCCGCCACTTGTAAGTGTTGTGTGCCCCGCCACTTGTAAGTGTTGTGTGCCGCCACTTGTAAGTGTTGTGTGCCGCCACTTGTAAGTGTTGTGTGCCCCGCCACTTGTTAGTGTTGTGTGCCGCCACTTGTAAGTGTTGTGTGCCGCCACTTGTAAGTGTTGTGTGCCCCGCCACTTGTAAGTGTTGTGTGCCGCCACTTGTAAGTGTTGTGTGCCCCGCCACTTGTAAGTGTTGTGTGCCGCCACTTGTTAGTGTTGTGTGCCGCCACTTGTAAGTGTTGTGTGTGCCGCCACTTGTAAGTGTTGTGTGCCCCGCCACTTGTAAGTGTTACACTTCTAGTTCTGAATCTTGTGTCATTTTTATTCATATTTTTCATATTTATTTGAGCAAATTCACTCTTAGTGTAATTTTCACTTCTTGTTATAGTACAGTGTTCTCTTTACTCTAAGTAAATTGTTTTTCTTAATTTACAGTTAAGAGTTAAAGTGTTCAGTCTTCATATTTTATTTCTATTATTTAACCTGCATTTTCCCAGTGTAACTTTTATTGCTACATTGATTTATTCTGCGCCTTATTTTATTGCTCTTGTTCTGCAGTAAATTATTTTCTTTTATTGATATTTTTATGCATTATTATTCTCAGTTCATTATTGTTTGAGTCTCCTGTTTATTATTTCATTTTTTTTCTGATGTTATCTTTGCATTATATTTTAATTTTGTTTATGTACTCTTAGAAAATATTTAAATTTCCCAGTTACCTTTCCTTGCATACAATTTAGTGATTTTATTGTATACTTATTTACATTGCTTTACAATTTTATTAATAAATATCTTTATTGAAGTAAGAGTACAGACAGCTCATTTTGCGTTTAATTCAGCCTCTAGTAACACTTTTCAATATTCTCTGAGCAAGTTATTGATTTGCATATAAGGTACATTACATTTATTTTATTTTTCTACTGAATGATATAAATACTTCTGCTTAGCTGTCATGCTCTATATTATAATGATAAAATAATTAATAAATTTTCTCTTTACCTTCTGATTGTAGTTTTCTTCTGTCGGATGCCTCGTACTTGTGTGAATAAGGCAGACAACGACACTTCACAGAAGTGTTATGGTTAGAAAGACACATCACCTGCATTTTGAATGTAAGTTTGGTGACCAGAATAAGAACTGGGCTCCACACATATGCTGCAACAATTTTGCTGCTAAGCTTCGATAATAGCTGAACAGGAAGAGGAAAGGAATGCCTTTTGCTATGCCAATGCCATGGCGGGAGCCAATATACCATACCAACAATTGTTGTTTCTGCATGGTATCTTCAGTACAAAAGGGCTTGTCAAAGAAAAAAAGAGGGGGTCATTGAATTTTCAAACATTCCATCATCTATTCGCCCAGTTCCACATTGAGGAGGTCTAGCTGTTCCTGATGCACCAACTTCGGTATCCGTCGAGTCAGATGAAGAAAGTGGTGAGGAGGAAGAAGAGAAGAAAGACAGTGCTGAATTGCAGTGACCGAAAATCTGATGATGCACACTCCTCTAGTCCACATCTCATAACAAAAGAGGAACTCCATGACCTTGTCTGGGATCTGCAACTACCCAAAAATAAGACAGAGCGGCTAGGCTCTATTCTTCAACAGTGGAATCTCCTAGCAGCTGATGTGAATGTCTCACGAAATCGTAATGAGACCATTGCAAATAAACCATACCACGGGCGGGGATAGAACCCGCGATCAGAGTCTCAAAACTCCAGACCGTCGCGTTAGCCACTGGACCAGCTAGCCACAATAAGATTCGTCCAACTAGGTATATTTCTACACCATAGGAAGGTTAGCATAGGCACCACTGTGACCACAAATGCAAGATTTTACAGACGAATTTCCAGCTAGCGTGGCCGTGACGAACTTTAGCTCAAGTCCCCTCAAAGCCGTTAACATGACTCACGAAATCGTAATGACACGATTGCAAACCATACCACGGGTGGGGATAGAGCCCCCGATCAGAGTCTCAAAACTCCAGACCGTCGCGTTAGCCACTGGACCAGCTAGCCACAATAAGGCTCGTCCAACTAGGTATATTTCTACACCATAGGAAGGTTAGCATAGGCACCACTGTGACCACAAATATACCTAGTTGGACAAATCTTATTGTGGCTAGCGAGTCCAGTGGCTAACGCCACTGGACTGCTAGCGGGTTCTATCCCCGCCCGTGGTATGGTGTGTTAGCTGATGAGAAGATTTCAAAATTTCGTGGCCGTCAGCAGCAGTTCAACTATATCTTCGCAATTTCAAGGTGATTTGGCGGCCTGCAGCAATATTAACGGTCTGATGGAAGCACTTGGCAACGACTACAAACCCGGTCACTGGAGGCTGTTTATAGATTCATCAAAAATGAGTCTGAAAGTTGTCTTGCTGCATAACAGCAATAGTAAACCATCAGTTCCTGTGGGTTGTGCACCACGTATGAAAGAAACTTATGAGAATATAAAGCATATGTTGCGATGCATGAAATAAGATGAACGTCAATGGCAGCTCTATGCTGACTAAAAGATTCCTGCTCTTGTGATGGGCTTGCAGGGTGGATACACCAAGTACTGCTGCTTTCTTTATGAATGGGACAGCCGTGCAAGAGGTTCCCACTACATCAGGAGAGACTGGCCACCTCGTCATGCATTGGAGCCTGGGATGAAAAATGTTCAACATCTTCCTCTCATTGAACCAAACAAAATTTTGCTACCACCACTACACATAAAACTCGGGCTCGCGAATTATTATAATCACGGGGAGCGCTAAACCTGTAGGATTATACAGCGCACGAGGGTGGGGGATGGAAGGCATTCAGGCTTAATTCAGGGAACCGGAGCACAGATCCAATGCCCTAGATCAGGAGCCCCTCACCAGCATCAAGGAATCTCCCTTGAGGGGTGGGGCTCGTGAAAAACTTTGTAAAAGCTATGGACAAATCCAGTCAGGGATTCAAATATTTAATAACAAAATTCTCCTCACTGAGCGACGCTAAGATAAGAGTCTTCAATGGTCCTCATATTCGAGAGCTTCTTAAAGATGGTGACTTTGAATCGGACTTTCATGTGGAGGAGAAAGTTACTTGGGAAGCATTCAAATTAGTGGCGATGGGATATATGGAAACAGAAGGGAAGACAACTGTGAAGAATTGGCTTACAAGAACATACGATGTAACATGCCACTTAAAATCCACTATTTGACTCACATTTAGACTTTTTTCCGCAAATTGGGAACAGTGTGGGGACAGTGACGAACATGGTGAAAAGTTTCACCAAGATGTTTCAATCATGGAAAAACAGTACCAGGGCAAATGAGGCACAAGAATACTTGCAGACTATTGCTGGACATTGGCAAGAGATGATTCTTTTGCGTCAAGCAAAAAGGCAGAGAGTAGGTACGGATTAGAGTTTAAAACATACTGACACATTGTATGTTACAATAAAATAATCAATTATTACATGTCTCGTATCTTTAAACTTATAACCACTAAGCATTTTTCAAGGTCATATTTGGATTCAGGACATGAAAAATATAAGAATTAACTAATTTCATTTAAGAAGCATGCAACTTTTCAAAACAAAATTCACCAGTGTGATCAGGCTGAGGAAAGGAGGCGAGATCACAAGAAATGACCGAGTAGTATTCACAATGGAGACAGAAAGAGCTCCTGAAACACGAAGGGGTGGTGTGCACCACCGTGTGCTAAACACAATACATGCAACTGAGGAAAACGCAAGGAGGCAGCTAAGCAAACTAGATACCTCAAAGGCGATGGGGCCGGATAACACCTCTCAGTGGGTTCTGAGAGAGGGAGCAGAGGCGCTCTGTTTATCACCAACAACAATCGTCAACACATCTATCGAAACAAGGCAGCTAGCTGAGGTATGGAAGACGACAAATATAGACCCAAGTTTAAAAACAAAAAAAGACAGACACGCAGCACTAAACTACAGACCAGTATCACAAACATACATAGTATACAAAATTATATTGACGATTATCAGGAGAATACACAAATAACCCGCACGTAGGAGAGGGGTGGTTACGACGACTATTCGGTCCGACTTGGACCACTTACACACTAAGAGAAAGGAGAGAATGGAGCACCATACAAAGGCCAGCAGACAGACAGGACAAGAGAGGTAGTAGTTGTAGTGGAGTCAGTCAAAGACTAAGAGAGAGGACCACTGTGCTGTATTGTGCCTTTTTTATTTTATCAGGAGAAAAGTGGTGGACCACCTAGGATGGAATGAGCTTATCAACAACAACAACAACCAGCACGGATTTAAGGACGGGAAATCCTGCGTCCAAAACCTACTTAAGTTCTATGACAAGGTGACAGCAGTAAGACAAGAGAGATGTGGGTAGATTGCATTTTCTTGGACTACAAGGAGGCTTTCGAGACAGTTCCAAGCATGAGACTAGTGCAAAAGCTGCAGTACCAGGCAGGTATAACAGGGAAGGCACTGCAATAGATCAGAGAATACCTGACAGGAAGGCAGCATTAAGGCATGGTACGCGACGAGGTGTCAGAGTGGGCGCCTGTGACGAGCGAGTTTCCACAGGGGTAAGTCCTAGGGTCGGTGCTGTTTCTAGTATATGTGAATTACATGAAAGGAATAGACTCAGTCGTGTCTCTGCAGACGATGTCAAGTTAATGAGGACCAGGCAGAACTACAAAGGGATCTGCAGGCTACACACCTGGTCATGTAAATGCCCCCTGGAGTTCAACGCCACCAAGTGCAGAGTCGTGAAGATCGGGGAAGGGCAAAGAAGACTGTAAATAGAATACAGTCTACGGGGCCAAAGACTACAAACCTCACTCATGGAAAAGAATCTTGGGGTGAGTAGAACTCCAAACACATCTCCAGAGGCGCACATCAACCAAATAACTGTTGCGTGGTATGGGCGATTAGCAAACCTAAGAACAGCATTCCGACATCTCAGTAAGAAGTCCTTCAGTGCCTTGTACAGAGTGTACATCAGGCTCATATTGGAGTATGCAGCACCAGTTTGGAACCCACACCTGGCCAAGCACGTCAGGAAATTAGAGAAAGTGCAAAGGTTTGCGACGACACTACTCCCGAAGTTAAGGGGCATGTCCTACGAGGAGAGGTTAAGGGAAATAGACCTGACGACACTGGAGGACAGGCATGTCTCAGAGATGGAACACACCATCAAGGGGTCACAATTAGAAGTTGAAAACTCAGATGAGTCACAGTGCTGTCAGGAAGTATTTATTCAGTCACAGAGTTGAAATAGTCTGGAAAGGGAGGTGGTGGAGGCAGGATTCATACATAGCTTTAAGAAAAGTTATGATACAGCTCACTGAACAGGGAGTAACCTAGTAGCTATCAGTGAAGAGGCGGGGCCAGGAGTTATGACTCGACCACTGCAACCACAATTAGGTGAGTACAATTAGGTGACTACATAACCCGTTTGACAAACACCAGCTTGAGTACTGTACCGTCAACTCCTTCACCAGGAGCTTAAATGAAGATAGTGGACAAATGGTTGCATCTCTGGACAGTATTTGCATTTGCAGGTCAGTAAAGCTGTCCTAATGGCTCGTTGTCAACCAGTGAGAGCCGCTGAAAATGCTCCTTCTTCCCAGATTTGACTATAAATATGAAGAAAACTGGAATAATAACATTTACAATAATGAGCATCTTGGGATATTAACCAACGAATAATTTAAGATATTATTTTTATAATAATTACATGAATCGTTTTGGCTTAGTTTTCGCTCTCAGTTACCTCGCAAATTTAGACCAAATTACCTCACTAAGGGTAAGTAATCCAGGTCGGGAACCCTTCGTCTAGAATTAATTTTTTAAATGCAATTTGTCTTACATAAATTAAAATCTCAACGTAAGAAACTGGTGTCTCTAACCGTCTATTTTCTTCTCTTTTTATTTACCCTATTTCTTTGTGGTTATTTAAATGGAATAATTAGATTAATTATCTAATGTGAAAGATAATTCTCGTAATAATTTTCCAGCGAAACATAAGAGGACATAAATATCTCCAAGGTAACGAGACTTAAAGAAGGACAAATAGCTGGAAAAAAGGTGAAATTTAACTGGAAACAAGTTGGGGTAAACTAGCGAGACTTTAAGAGATACAAGAACATCCATTAGAACCATTAGCTTTTGCTAGAATCTTTACTAGTAAATGATACTTAAAGTTGTCGACTTCAGTCATAGGTATACCCTCAAGTCACTGACTTTTATTTTCCACAGTAGCAGTATTAGTAGTAGTAGTAGCAAAAGTAATATTAGTAATACTACTAGAATTATTAGAAATAATATTGAAAGTAGTTGCTATTACTAGCACCATTTCTACTAATACAAGTAAAAGTATTAGCAGCAGCAGTTGTATCTTACACAGAGAAACGTATGATACACCAACATTCATGGTTTATACCCACTTATAATGATCTTTTTATAACATTCAAACTAATTTTACTATAAAAAGCTATAATTTAAATCTTTCACAGGCCATAACCAAGCCGAGTCTTCCACTGAGACATCAACTTCATTATTCAGTTTTCGCACAAAATCCCAGGGTTTATTTAACTGTCTTAGAATACTTACACATTTTTACCTGCCTAGTTTAACCCAAAAATTTTATCATTTTCATAAGACGTATGAGAAGAGATGCTTCTGTTCTTTCATGGGAAATAAAACTATATAATTTTGAATCATTAAGTTGGCTAATACGCACTAACACACTTCACTAACAACACCACACTTCACTAACACCACTCTTCACTAACAACATCACACTTCACTAACAACACACTTCACTAACACCACACTTCACTAGCAACACCACACTTCACTAACACCAAACTTCACTAACAACACCACACTTCACTAACACCACACTTCACTAACACCACACTTCACTAACACCACACTTCACTAACAACACAACACTTCACTAACACCACACTTCACTAACAACACCACACTTCACTAACAATACCACACTTCACTAACACCACACTTCACTATCACCACCACACTTTACTAACAACACCACACTTCACTAACAACACCACACTTCAATAACAACGCCACACTTCACTAACACCACACTTCACTGGCAACACCACACTTCACTAACAGCACCACACTTCGCTAACACTACCACAATTCACTAATAATACCACACTTCACTAACACTACCACACTTTACTAAGAATACCACACTTCACTAACAGCACCACACTTCACTAACAACACCACACTTCACCAACAACACCACACTTCACTAACAACACCACACTTCACTAACACCACACTTCACTGGCAACACCACACTTCACTAACAGCACCATACTTCACTAACACTACCACAATTCACTAATAATACCACACTTCACTAACACTACCACACTTTATTATGAATACCACACTTCACTAACAGCACCACACTTCACTAACAACACCACACTTCAATAACAGTACCACACTTCAATAACAATACCACACTTCAATAACAGTACCACACTTCACTAATACCACACTTCACTAACAATACCACATTTCACTAACAACACCACACTTTACTAATAATTCCACACTTCACTAACAACATCACACTTCACTAACAACACCACACTTCACTAACAACACCACACTTCACTAACACCACACTTCACTAACACCACACTTCACTAACAACACACTTCACTAACACCACACTTCACTAACACCACACTTCACTAACACCACACTTCACTAACACCACACTTCACTAACACCACACTTCACTAACAACACCACACTTCACTAACACCACACTTCACTAACAACACCACACTTCACTAACACCACACTTCACTAACACCACACTTCACTAACACCACACTTCACTAACACCACACTTCACTAACAATACCACGCTTCACTAACAACGCCACACTTCACTAACAATACCACACTTCACTAACAACGCCACACTTTACTAACGATACCACACTTCACTAACAACGCCACACTTCACTAACAATACCACACTTCACTAACACCACCACACTTTACTAACAACACCACACTTCACTAACACCACCACACTTCACTAACAACACCAAACTTCACTAACACACTTCACTAACACCACACTTCACTAACAACACCACACTTCACTAACACCACACTTCACTAACAACACCACACTTCACTAACAATACCACACTTCACTATCAACATCACACTTCGCTATCACACTTCACTAACAGCACCACACTTCACTAACACCACACTTCACTAACACACTTCACTAACAACACCACACTTCACTAACAACACCACACTTCACTAACAATACCACACTTTACTAACAACACCACACTTCACTAACAACACCACACTTCACTAACACCACACTTCACTAACAATACCACACTTCACTATCACCACCACTCTTTACTAACAACACAACACTTCACTAACACCACACTTCACTAACAACACCACACTTCACTAACAATACCACACTTCACTAACACCACACTTCACTATCACCACCACACTTTACTAACACCACACCACACTTCACTAACACCACACTTCACTAACACCACACTTCACTAACAACGCCACACTTCACTAACACCACACTTCACTGGCAACACCACACTTCACTAACAGCACCACACTTCACTAACACTACCACAATTCACTAATAATACCACACTTCACTAACACTACCACACTTTACTAAGAATACCACACTTCACTAACAGCACCACACTTCACTAACAACACCACACTTCACTAACAACACCACACTTCACTAACAACACCACACTTCACTAACACCACACTTCACTGGCAACACCACACTTCACTAACAGCACCACACTTCACTAACACTACCACAATTCACTAATAATACCACACTTCACTAACACTACCACACTTTACTAAGAATACCACACTTCACTAACAGCACCACACTTCACTAACAACACCACACTTCAATAACAGTACCACACTTCAATAACAATACCACACTTCAATAACAGTACCACACTTCACTAACAATACCACACTTCACTAACAATACCACACTTCACTAACAATACCACACTTCACTAACAACACCACACTTCACTAACAACACCACACTTCACTAACAACACCACACTTCACTAACAACACCACACTTCACTAACACCACACTTCACTAACACCACACTTCACTAACACCACACTTCACTAACACCACACTTCACTAACACCACACTTCACTAACACCACACTTCACTAACACCACACTTCACTAACACCACACTTCACTAACAACACCACACTTCACTAACACCACACTTCACTAACAACACCACACTTCACTAACACCACACTTCACTAATACCACACTTCACTAATACCACACTTCACTAACACCACACTTCACTAACAATACCACACTTCACTAACAACGCCACACTTCACTAACAATACCACACTTCACTAACAACGCCACACTTTACTAACGATACCACACTTCACTAACAACACCACACTTCACTAACACCACCACACTTTACTAAGAATACCACGCTTTACTAACAACACCACACTTCACTAACACCACCACACTTCACTAACAACACCACACTTCACTAACACACTTCACTAACACCACACTTCACTAACAACACCACACTTCACTAACACCACACTTCACTAACAACACCACACTTCACTAACAACACCACACTTCACTAACAACACCACACTTCACTAACATCACACTTCACTAACACCACCACACTTCACTAACACCACACTTCACTAACATCACACTTCACTAACAACACCACACTTCACTAACAACACCACACTTCACTAACAACATCACACTTCACTAACACCACACTTCACTAACAACACCACACTTCACTAACACCACACTTCACTAACAACACCACACTTCACTAACACCACACTTCACTAACAACACCACACTTCACTAACACCACACTTCACTAACAACACCACACTTCACTAACAATACCACACTTCACTAACACCACACTTCACTATCACCACCACACTTTACTAACACCACACCACACTTCACTAACACCACACTTCACTAACACCACACTTCACTAACAACGCCACACTTCACTAACACCACACTTCACTGGCAACACCACACTTCGCTAACAGCACCACACTTCGCTAACACTACCACAATTCACTAATAATACCACACTTCACTAACACTACCACACTTTACTAAGAATACCACACTTCACTAACAGCACCACACTTCACTAACAACACCACACTTCACTAACACCACACTTCACTAACAACGCCACACTTCACTAACACAACACTTCACTGGCAACACCACACTTCACTAACAGCACCATACTTCACTAACACTACCACAATTCACTAATAATACCACACTTCACTAACACTACCACACTTTACTAAGAATACCACACTTCACTAACAGCACCACACTTCACTAACAACACCACACTTCAATAACAGTACCACACTTCAATAACAGTACCACACTTCACTAACAATACCACACTTCACTAACAATACCACACTTCACTAACAATACCACACTTCACTAACAACACCACACTTCACTAACACCACTCTTCACTAACAACATCACACTTCACTAACAACACACTTCACTAACAACACCACACTTCACTAACACCACACTTCACTAACACCACACTTCACTAACACCACACTTCACTAACACCACACTTCACTAACACCACACTTCACTAACACCACACTTCACTAACACCACACTTCACTAACAGCACCACACTTCACTAACACCACACTTCACTAACAACACCACACTTCACTAACAACACCACACTTCACTAACACCACACTTCACTAACAACACCACACTTCACTAACACCACACTTCACTAATACCACACTTCACTAATACCACACTTCACTAACACCACACTTCACTAACAATACCACACTTCACTAACAACGCCACACTTCACTAACAATACCACACTTCACTAACACCACCACACTTTACTAACAACACCACACTTCACTAACACCACCACACTTCACTAACAACACCAAACTTCACTAAGAATACCACGCTTTACTAACAACACCACACTTCACTAACACCACCACACTTCACTAACAACACCACACTTCACTAACACACTTCACTAACACCACACTTCACTAACAACACCACACTTCACTAACACCACACTTCACTAACAACACCACACTTCACTAACAACACCACACTTCACTAACAATACCACACTTCACTATCAACATCACACTTCACTATCACACTTCACTAACAGCACCACACTTCACTAACACCACACTTCACTAACACACTTCACTAACAACACCACACTTCACTAACACCACACTTCACTAACAATACCACACTTCACTAACAACACCACACTTCACTAACAACACCACACTTCACTAACAACACCACACTTCACTAACAACATCACACTTCACTAACAACACCACACTTCACTAACACCACACTTCACTAACAACACCACACTTCACTAACAACATCACACTTCACTAACAACACCACACTTCACTAACAACACCACACTTCACCAACAACACCACACTTCACTAACAACACCACACTTCACTAACAACACCACACTTCACCAACAACACCACACTTCACTAACAACACCACACTTCACCAACAACGCCACACTTCACCAACAACACCACACTTCACCAACAACACCACACTTCACTAACAACACCACACTTCACCAACAACACCACACTTCACCAACAACACCACACTTCACCAACAACGCCACACTTCACCAACAACACCACACTTCACCAACAACGCCACACTTCACTAACAACACCACACTTCACCAACAACGCCACACTTCACTAACAACACCACACTTCACTAACAACACCACACTTCACCAACAACACCACACTTCACCAACAACGCCACACTTCACCAACAACACCACACTTCACCAACAACGCCACACTTCACCAACAACACCACACTTCACCAACAACGCCACACTTCACCAACAACACCACACTTCACTAACAACACCACACTTCACTAACACCACACTTCACTAACAACACCACACTTCACTAACATCACACTTCACTAACAACACCACACTTCACTAACAACACCACACTTCACCAACAACACCACACTTCACTAACAACACCACACTTCACCAACAACGCCACACTTCACTAACAACACCACACTTCACCAACAACGCCACACTTAACTAACAACACCACAATTCATCTAAGTAGAATACACCAGTGTTGAGAGCTGAGTCCAATCAGCAAAGGTTTTATTAAATTATCACTTGAAAGCCAGAGTTGGGATCTAATCAAAAGGAAAATGCTTGTGAAAATAGTTCCATGAACAATTACCTATTTAGAGTTTATCAAAGATGATAATTTAAAGCCCATCAGAGGAAAGGATTCTAAGTTTTAAACAAAAACCTTGAAAGATGTTGGAGATAACAAGAACGCAGTACTTAAAAATATTCTCTAAATCTGTAAGAAATTAAATGTATCTCAGTTTCTGTCATATTTGAGAAAGAAATCGCAATATTACATAACCCAGGCTCCCTCTACCTTAATGCTTGCGACTGGAGTAGTATAGTGTAGCGTAAGATTGTGAAGTAGTGAAGCAAAGTTGAAGATTTGAAGAGAATATGAAAAAGAATTCAGTAGTTATCACAAAATAAATAATCCAATTTCTTAAATAAAAAATAAATTAGAATATACACTCCACAAATCTGTATCAAACCTTTAGTTATGAAATATTCAGAAGTTGCAGTATCAATTGATCAGTCTTGCTGGGTTGAAGTTAATCAGATGCTACACTCAGATATAATGTCATCAAAAGCATTATTTCACTTTTCCAAATTTCTTACACTCACTCACACACACAAAGAAAATGGAACCTACAAAATCCTAAATCAATCTAAACTTTGATCTAAGTAAGAATGATCATTATCATTGCTAAGTAACTAAAATGTTATAAAGTTTTACTTAGCTTAGAGAATGTAACTGACAAAAGTTTTACAATGGTTTTGAGACGACTACAAGAAAATAGCTAAGAAAAAAAAATTATTCTCCGAATTCAATAAATTTGGTTTATCCTAATTTTTGAAGGTGGTCCGAAGTGTATACTAGAAGCTACATGAAGTTTCTCTAAAAATAAGAAAAGAAAAACAATAATTAATAATTATTTTTGATGTGTCAACACCGTACTCTTTTTTTTTTTTTGCCAAATTAATATTTATGATGTTGTAGTTGACTTTACATGAACAAGTAAAAGCTAATGACGTATTGTTTAGAGGGAATTGAACGACATATCATTATATTGTACCCCAGAAATTCTTCATTTTCACTGTACAAAAATATAATTAAACATATACGGTAAAGGTTATTACAAATTCCGGTTGTATGTTTGCAAAACCACGAATTCCTGAATAATATAACCATGACCATAAGAATATATTCATTAATGAAATGCTTACTAATACGAGTAGAAACTTAGAGAAAAATCGGAAAATGAAATATATGACGACGAAACGTCATTATTGAGTCTCCAACAACGTTGATATATATAACTGGAGGATATACGAAGTACGTGATTCAAACAGGATATTATAGAAGATCAAGGATTCCAGCAGAAAACAATTCACATGATGCCAAAGTCAGAGCAAAGCTGCGACATGACCCGTGTATAATCAAGTGAAAGTAGTTAAGAGACTTTACGAGTATAGTAAAGCTCATGTAGGAGAGATGGAGATTATTTCACTGTAATAGTAAGTCTTAGACATGGAAGAGAGAGAGAATCCTACACAAAGTGTGAGCTGTAACAGACGCTTTCTGCTGATCACACTGTGTTCTTCGGAGATTTTGAAGAGATGTTGCAGATGTTGGTGAACGAGTTTGGTAGGGTATGTAAATGAAGGAAATCAGAAGTGAACATAGGAAAGAGCATGGTGATGAGGATTTCAAGATATTTAGAAAATGAAGGATTGGGTATCAGATTGGGGAGGAGTATGGAGAAAGTGAATATATTCAAATATTTTGGAGCAGACTTGCCAGTGGATGGGTCTATGGAAGACGAGGCGAATCATAGAAGTGATCAGGGGAAAACGGAAGCAAAGAGGAGAACATATGAGAGTATAGTGTTATCAACTCTCTTATATGGGTGTGACGTGTGGGTGTGACGTATGGGTGGTGAATGTTGTAACATGGAGAAGGCTGGAGGCAGTGGAGGTGTTGTGTCTGATGACAATGTGTGGTGTGAATTCGTTGCTTGGATATTAGTAGTAGGTGTAGGGCTTCTAAATGTATTATCCAGGGGGCTGAAGAGGGGTCACTGAGGGGGTTCATACATTTAGAGAGGGTAGAACATAACAGAATACTTGGAGGTCATATAAATCTGTAGTAGAAGGAAGTCGGGTTAGAGGTAGTCCTAGGAAAGGTTGGAGGGATGGGATAAAGCAGCTTTTGTGTGTGAGGGGCTTGGACTTCCAGCAAGAGTGGGTGAGCATGTTATGACTTGATTTGCTGTTGAGGTGTAAGCAAAGTAACATGAAGATATTCATGAAAACCTGTTAGCTGGACTTGAATCATGGAGGTGGGAAGTACGGTGCCTGCACGCTGATATGTGTTGATACGTTTCAGTTTGTTAACTGTAGTGTAAGCATGGGAAGAGGTACAAGTACCCTGACAAGATAGTGACGGGGCTCGTAGGAAGAAGCTAGGCCTCTGGTCTGCCATCTACCCCGCCTCAAAGGGGCTCGTGGGGATGGCAGTCTTATGAGCTGCAGATGGTAGCAAGCTCAGACCATCGTTTCAGTTTGTTAACTGTAGTGTAAGCATGCCCCTGACAAGATAGTGATCGGGTGAATAAAAGTCAAAGTCTTCTTATTCGGGTCACATTGTCTTGGTGGGAAAACACCGATGTGTTAATAAAAAAATATATAAAACCTGGTTGCCTACATCAACATTGTCTTGTTCCTACTGGTGGGATGAGATGTCATGATGTGTTTATTTTCCAATCTGTTCAAATAAAAATTATAATATTTAGGGAGATATAAAATTTAAACGAAACAAACACTATTGTATGATTGCGTCATTGTGATGGCGACACAGCATTTAATAAGAAAATGTCGATAAAAAAAACGTGAAAAAATAGCATCAAAAATATATAGGCACCAAAATGTTTACCAAGTTTTGCACTATCGGTATGAAAAAAAAAAAAAAGTTTTAAACACTCGTTACTACGCCTTCTCTGCCCCTTGAGGTCACATATATTACTGGTACATAAAAAAAAATATAATGATTCAGATTAAATCTAGAATAACCAAGTCAAACATTGCCGCTTATTTTTGATGAGATAAGATATTCTCCAATAGTCCCCAAAAAATAATTTGATTAATAAAATTAGCACCTTGAAACTTACACAACTTAAAAGCTTCGCACATCACTGGGTGGAAGCTCCTGCTGCTGCACTCATTGTCAAAGCAACATTTTACCTTTCTCAACATGTTTGCACATTTTTTGTTGTGTTTATTCCAGCAATCTCTGCCATAAAGGCACATACCTTTTGCATTGTATCTGCAAATGTTCTGACTGCCTATATTTACTGACTTTGTGTCTTTCCCAAGTTCTGCCACCAGATCTGAATTCTCATGTTTTCTTTCATCTAGGAGTATTTCTTCCCTTTTTTTTCATTTTTGCTTGTTTCTGCTCTAGCTTTCTCTTCCTCCCTTTCCCTTTCCTCAATGTTATGTACTCATGTTTTGTTCTTTTCCGACTTGCTCTGAATGACGTTTTGCACTCTTATTTCCACTCCTTGGCTTTTACCTTTATTTGCACTTTTCTCCTTTTCCTGTTCCTCTCCCCTTGTTTTCTACTCTTTGTATAAATCTGGCAAGCTCCTTAGGAACTTTTTTACAAAATCTAGGTTCACTTTTTTGTCCCGACATACAGCTAATACAAACTAGAGACGGCAAGCATACGGCTTGGGCTGATTCTATACAGTGTCAAAGTACACAACAATTGAACATCATAATATATATAAGGAGAATATTGGAATGGCAGCGAATGTAACTTACTGTAATGCATTACAAGGTATGATATAGCACAACTCATAGAATGAAACTCAACACTGGGATTACAAAACAGAAGTTATAAAAAATAAATTTGATCGATCGATCTGTATTTATGTGTTCTACGGATTCTGAGGAAGGATATGTACAAAGAAAGAAGTGTATAACAGAAAAGGCAGACTTGGTGCACTCAAATCTAGACTGCTAAATCTCAGAATTTGGAGAGAACGTGAACACACGCACTCACAAAAAAATTTAATATTAGTAAGTTGATATTGTAGCAGACAATAGAAATTCATCTATACAGGTTATTTACATTTAATCCGAACTCTGCTAGAGTGAGATTGACATATGCAGAATGGGTGTCATCTCTGGGAGGATCAAACTCTGTTGCACTGGCTAACTCATGCCGTATCTGAATTGGAAGTTACAAATGATACTTGCAGATTTCTCAATACATGTCGTGTACATAGGGAATAATGACATTCAGGTTGATCGTCTGACTGAGTATTAGAGGTAGAGGATACAGGAGCAGGAGGATTGTCAGAGTCTGTCACATTAGTCTGAACTGGAACATCATTATCTTCACATACTAACTTCACTTGATCTAAATGCGATTCTTTATACTGATCAGTACTAATTTCTCTAACCTTATACTTATTGCCAGTGATATGTTCAACTACTCGATAAGGGTCAACAAACTTTTGATCAAGCTTAGGCATTGTAGACGTTTTGTTAGTCACCATAACTCTCGAACCTATTGTAATTTTGGATGGCTTTGCTCGAGTGTTTGTGACTCTTGTAAATTCTGTTGATTTATGAAGTGTTTCACGGATTCTTCTAAAGACACTTTGAGCTAAGCTGGTACGAGTTGCTATGAAATCATCAGGGTTGTAATTTGGTATCGAATTAGAATATAACAACTCATAAGGCAAACGTTTATCTACACAGTACAATGCATAATGTGGAGTGTTACCGATAGAAACATTGTAAGCAGAATTTATGACACACTGAACATCAGGTATAATTTCATCCCAGGTTTCACTGTTGGGATTGATAGTGGCTTTCAAGATATCAAGTATTTTCTTATTGGTTCGTTCTGCTAGCCCATTGCTGGCAGGATGATGAGGAACAATAGTGGATTTAGAATCTCATTACAGAATTCACCTCCATTATCTGTTACTAGGGACTTAGGGGTGGTATGCGTGCAGATAATGAGTTCTTTAAAAGCTTTAGCTACTATCTCGGCAGTCTTATCTGCAATAGGAAATAACTCACAATATCTGGTGAAATAGTCTACCATTACACACAGATGTTTGTTGCCCTGGAGGGAACATTGGAAATTAGTTAACAGATCTAGCGCAACTCTTTCCCACGGTTTGCTAGTAGTTGGATACACCTGGATTGGATTAGGACAATTAACATTACCTATATGTTGCATGCAGACACTACTCAGAAATATCAGTTGCCCTAAGAGGCCAAAAGCATTTCAATCTGGCTTGTTTTACTGAATGATCCATACCAGGGTGTGCAACACCTGGTACATTGTGAACTAGCTGTAAGGCTACATTCACTAGTGACTGTGGAATTACTAACTGGTATACCCTTCTGCTAGGAGTACCCAACTCGGCTGTTCGATACAGTAATTCTTGGTTCATGACAAAGTCACTGATGGGTGCTGGTGTCTTTACAGTCAGAATAAGATCTTCCTGGAGCAGGAAACGAATCACACCAGACCACATGGAATCTGTTCGCTGAGCATTCTTTACGTCCTCAGCAGTAAATGGAGGATCTGCAGTTACTATACTAACATGTCGCAATAAAGCATCTGCAACTACATTTGACTTGCCAGGTAAGTGTTCAATGGTAGGATTGAACTCTTGGATAGTCAGGATCCATCTGGCTAACCTTCCAGTAGGTTGTTTGTTCTGGAATAAAGGTATCAGTGGAGCATGATCTGTAAAGACATGAACAGAGTATTGATGAACAATGTCTCGGAAGTGCTTTAATGACCATACTATTGCTGAAGCTTTTTGCTCAGTTACTGTATAATTATGTTCAACCTTCGTAAAGATTCGGCTAGCAAATGCAACTGTGTTGTCCTTGCCGTCAGTCTTCTGAGCTAGTACGGCACCTATGCCAATTGAACTAGCATCAGTTGTCAGATAGAAGGGCTTAGAAAATTCTGGAAACTTCAAAATTGGAGCAGATGTTAGCTTTTCTTTTAGAGTTTGGAATGCTCTTTCTTGATGGAAGGTCCAAACGAAAGGAGCATCTTTCTTAAGCAACTCAGTTAGAGGAGCAGCTATGGAAGAAAAATTGGCAATGAAAGATCTATAAAAACCTGCTAAGCCCACAAAGGATCTTACGGCATCAGCAGTTTTGGGAGATGGAAAATTTAGTACTGCAGTTACTTTACTTTGGTCACTCGTACCCCCTCTAGGAGTGACTACGTGGCCAAGAAACTTGATTTCTGATCTGAAAAATTGACATTTAAACAGTTTGATCTTTAAATTGGCTTCTTCAAGCTTACCAAGTACTACATCAAGTCTTTTCAAATGTATATCCATATCTTCAGACATGAGAATTACATTACCTAAGTAAACCATAAGTGCATTACCTATGAGACCTCTAAAGGCTCATGACTAAAGATATTAGTGATGAGCCTTGAGAATGTGATAGGGGCAGATAGTAACCCAAAGGCCATACAGAGGATGTGATAATGACCTGTAGGAGTGGAGAATGTGGTTAACTCTTGGCTGTCCTCGTGAAGAGGGACTTGCCAAAACCCTTGTAACAAGCCCAAAGTCGAAAAGACTTAATCTCCGATGTTACATAAAATATCACCAAGTACAGGAAGTGGGAAGTGATCTGGAATAGTTTTCGCGTTTAACTTCCTAAAGTCAATCACTGGGCGCCAAGTACCATCCTTCTTAGGTACTAGGATCAAGGGTGCATTCCAGGGTGAATTACTAGGTGCAATAACTCCATCATCAAGCATTTGATTGATCAATTCCTCTGCGACAGCAACTTGTGAATGAGGCATTCTGTACACAGGTATATAGATAGGTCTAGTACCAGGTTCAAGTGGGATATGATGGGACAATAAGTTCGTTATACTCATCTTCTCACCTGGTAAGGCAATGGCTTTGCGACGTTTGTTCAAAAGAATCAACAAACGCTTGACTTCGTCTTGGAAGTCAGTGGGAGCTAAATCTTTCTCCTCGAATGGTGGAATGGATTGATCCAGTGAAGTGGATGACGTCTCCCCGGTAGAAAAAGTACTGACCCATTGGTCAGGTGACAACTCATCCTCTACCTGAACAGGGTAAGGATAGTGAACAATGTCAACAAGATTGGTATTTGCTCTGAGATGAACACCATGACCAGAAGTGTTCGCAGGGAAGAATTGGATCTTACTATCTCTTACAACATGTAAGGATGGCTCAACAAATAAACCTTTTGCCTAGAAAGAATCACTGTCAACTAGGACATTATCAACATCTGGAACACTAGGAACAACAACAGACACTCGAGAGAGGGCACTAGCCACGACAGAAACGTTTTTCTGCAGACGGCATGTGACAACAAGAGATGGCATTACTAGTCTCAAGTAATCTTTTTTCGACAAGGCGTTCCCTGTGGAGAAACCACTGCTTGAACTAACAGACATTGCAGGGACATGCTCAGCACTCAAGGTAGTCAGAGCGTCCTCGGATCCTTGAGGTAATGGACACTATCTTGCAAGCTTGAAGTTGTAGGTGGAACACAGACAGGAGTGACAGGATCACCAGTGCCTGACCACTTGGGTACGCTACTGGAAAATGCACTGACTTGTAAGGACTTAATCTTAATGTCGTACTCTACGGCAGTATGGCAGATCTCGGATCCAAGCTGGTACCCCCAAAATGGTACGATCAAGTCATCAATTTGGGCATGCCATCGGTAAGGGTTGAGCACAATGCGTAAGTCTCTCATGGAAGCAAATCCCAGCAGAAGATAGCCAGGGAAAGTAATCTGGTCGACAACAAGGAAGGAAGCAGAAAACTCTCTACCTTGGATAGAAAAGGTGAAGGAAGTCCGACCTCGGACACGCAGGTGAGAACTCAGCTACTCCACTAAGGGAGGACACATGAGTCGGTTCTACGAGAAGGACATGTCGTAACTGCATATCCTTAAACAAACTAGACCTGATAATAATGACTTGCGCACCAGAGTCCATGAACACATGAACGGGCACATTATGAACAGATGTTTGCACTATAGGGCATGTCGTTGCACTGGAAGTTATGTGCAAACAAAAAGTTGGCTTGTCATCAGAAAAGGTTCCACTTTATCCCCAAAATCATCTACGTTAGAGACGTGTGAAGCAACATCCTCAGTGGGATTGGCATTCTCGAGACTGCTTAAGTAAGCTCGTTTTAGCTGCAAGAGAGAGGGCTAGAGGAGAGTAAGTTATCAGAGGACGTATTAGGGATTTGTAGAGGTGTAGTTTGGTGCGTTGGGAGGCATGTTTCAGCTTGTAGAGGGCCGCAAGGGCCTTACTAGTTATTGCATGTCTTGAGTGAATGTGTCCGTGTAAGCGAAGAAGGTAGTCAAGATTAACGCCAAGGACAGTGACAGATTGTGTGATGGGGATGTAAGTACGGATGTCAGCTGTTCTGAGCTCGACAGGCAATGGAGGATCACGTTTCCTGTAGTTAAAATATGTAATGCTGGATTTAGCTGCATTGGTTTTGATCCTCCATTTTTGTTCCCAGATGGCTATCCTGTCGACCTCATTTTGTGTTTTGTGTGCTAGTGTATCTATATTGGCATGAGTGATAAGTTGTGTAATGTCGTCTGCATAGGCTAGTGTGATGGAGTTTTGATATACAGGTGTCGGAATGTCGCTAGTGTATAAAATGTAGAGGGTAGGGGAGAGGACAGATCCCTGGGGTACTCTGGCATTTAGTGTGAAGTAGTCAGAGAACAGCCTTGGAATTTTATTCACATGGTACGGCCGTCTACCGTTATGGAAAACTGGAGGAAATAATAACTAGAACTGAATATACTACAAACTCCAATCACACAATAGAGAGGAAAAGTAATGTGAAGGACCTGGGTGTGGTAATGTCCGAAAACCTCACCTTCAAGGACCACAACAGTGCCACTATCACATCTGCTAAGAAACTGACAGGATGGATAATGAGAACATTCAAGACAAGAGATGCTAAGCCAATGATGATCCTTTTTAAATCACTTATTCTTTCTAGGCTGGAATATTGCTGTACATTAACATCCCCATTCAAGGCAGGTGAAATTGCAGAGCTAGAGAATGTACAGAGAACCTTTACTGCACGTATAAGTTCCATCAAACACCTTAACTACTGGGAGCACCTGGAAGCACTTGACTTGTACTCACTAGAGCGCAGGAGAGAGAGATTTATCGCACTCTACACCTGGAAGATTCTGGATGGACTGGTCCCTAATATGCACACAGCAATCACTCCATACGAAAGCAAAAGACTTGGCAGGCGATGCAACATACCCCCAGTGAAAAGTATGGGTGTCACTGGTACACTAAGAGAAAAAACAATAAGTGTCCGGGACCCAAGACTGTTCAACAGCATCCCACCAGCAATAAGGGGCATTACCGGAAGACCCCTGGTTTATAACCAGTTTGTTTGGTGTTCTGGTAGCGGGGAGTAAATGATACGTTCTCGGAGGCTTCTTACTTTATTGTTAAGTCATGGTGGGTGCACAGGCTTGTGTGTTGTGCCCATGGCCCGGGAGGGGCCATGCCCACGAGGGAGAGAGGAGTGGACACTACTTGACTGAGTGAAGGGTGTAGCCAGAGTGAGGTAGAAGCAAGTCTGGGCAAACTGAAGCGGCAAGACCTATAGGTGGCAGCACCAGCATGGTGCGAAATATGAACTAAGCTGGCAGACAGCATGGGCTGTCTGTGCAGACAGTACAGGCTGTCTACATACGCTCGGCCACCTACCTCGCCGACAATACTGGTGGTAAAAGAAACTCGGTCTCTCTCTCGTAGGAACAGGGCACAGAACACAAAATAAAAAACATATATATACATATGGACATGGAAAAAAAACTTCCTAAAGGGAGGGAAGAAAAAAAACATGTGGGGTGTGCTAAACATCGTGGTCATAGGCAGTGAGCGTCGAAGGGCATCACTGCATGCCTTCCTGCGTCTCGACAGATACTGCAACACAGGAGACATCGCTGTGGCTGAGCTGTGACGTAACAGGGTACGGTCTCCTCTGGAACAGTGAAGCAGTCGTCGTAGGAGTCGCTGCAGGTTTTCACTCAACCTGGGGCACGACATGCTGGTGCCCTCGAGTGAGGCGTCGTCAAAACTCGGCAACTGGGCAGGACTTCTGGCAAGTGACTCAGGAGGACACTTCTCGACTGGTATTGTCGCTGGGCTGTCAATGCCGGCGAGCGTGGAGCGAGTTGTGGAGCGAGTCATGGCAGAGACGACTGGGCGAAACATCTGGGAGTCGTAACATCATACACCAGAGTGCAGTGAGCAAGCTAGCAGTCAAAGTGACATCTTCTTTGTGCAGACTGCTCACTGAAGCTTGTGACACGAGGCTGACACAGCACCTGTCGACAGGGCTAACTGCGGCTTGACGAGTGTCATTCTCTCGGCAGTTGGAGTTATTGCAGAGGTTAGTCTAAGCATCCCCAGACTTGTTTCTCTACATATAACTGCACTCTGAAGGTCTGGAGGTGAAGCGAAACAAATCTCGATGGGAATCGTAGCAGGTATGATTCTGCAGAACATCTATGAGCAAAGAGCATAAGAGCTTTCTGTACAAGAGGGGTTGGGGCTCAGAGCTGACTGATATCTGTCAAATGCGCTGGTCACATCGGGTGACTTAGCACAGTGGTGATACTCAGGTCTGGCTCAGACCTCACTGGACACACAGAACTACACTCATCTGTGGTACATGCGGTTCACTTACATGTGAGAACACTGACTGAGAGGAATTAATTAACACACAACATTTATCTTCTCTAAAACTTCTCGACAATACTGAAATAATTACTAGAAACACTCGATGTGACATCATGTGATGGCACGAGGTGACGTCATTAGACATCTTGAGGTGATGTCAGGCAGACATTGTGACGTCATGAAGTCGGGCAGCATCGTCGGTGACATCAATGTGATGCGGGCAGCAAACCACAGCATGTGGCCTGGGACATCTGGTAACTCACGTGGCTTGTAGATCTACGTGACATCGCTCACACCCAACGTGGCGTCAGGATCCACGTGGCGTCGTTATCTGCATGGCATGCTGATCCACGTAGCTTCAAGTGGCCTCGGGCACTCGGATACACAGCTCTGGCAATGAATCACATGAAAAACAGCAGAAAACACAGCAGAGGGAGTGAGTAGTGGTGAGTGTGTGGAAGTGTGGTTGCGAGGAGCGTGGGTAAGTGTATGGCGAGGGAGGCATCTGGCCACTTCCTCCTCTCCCACAAACACATGGAGAAACTCACACTGGACACAGAAATCACCACAAAACTCACCTCTGGCTTGCTGAAACAGCTGTGCTGAGCTGAACAACAACAGCAACATACAAGTGATGCTGAACACTTGACTTGAGAAACAGCATGGGACGCTGTAGCGTGGGACGCTGTAGCGTGGGGTCACTGGGACGCCGCTTACAATTCTCGAAGAAATTCGGCAAATTTCAGCTAGATCCTGCTTGTACCTGTGTCTGGATGCTGAAACATGCAGACACGACATCAGGATACCTCACTGAGAGACGGATGCTTCTTGCATGGGGTGATCAAGTGAACATGACTTCATCCCTTCTGTGAAGGCTTACTCAGCCCTGTAACAACTTCAGACAGTATTACCAAGGCTGGCTCCTCCTCAGGAAAATTAATGAATAGAAAACGAAATAATAATTCACAAAGATAAACACTTTATTATTTATTAAAGCAAACATAAAACTATAAAACATGAAAGGTATATCCTATTTGAAAGAAAAATGAAAAATGAAATGAATAAAATAACATTTGAACTCAATGCTAATATAGTGATAATGGGGTGTCTGGTGTTAGTGACACCGCGTGTTGCTGAAATCGTAGCCATTGCTGATGTGGAAGGGTGGGGTCGCAGGTGTTGGTGACCACCAACGGCTCGTTCTTCACAGAGTATCGCTGTGAGTATTCTATCCTGATGACAGGAAAGCAGGTTCTTTACCACTGCAATGATGAGGGGTTATGTCCTGCAATTTCATACAGGTGCACAGGTAATTAAATCCAAAAAGGGGAAGTCTCAGGACGTTAGTACATCTCCATCAGTTCTACTCGTTGATTGGCAGGTGACCCTCTCTGTCATCCAAGCTGGAAAGATAGACAGGTTACCCACTTCTTAAGAAATCACTCTCAATGATAAGTACAATACCTAAAAGATGTGGTGATTATTACAACAGTCAACTTAGAGCAAGTCTGAAAGGACTGAGTTTATTATTGGTCAAAAGTGAAGCTTTTAACAAATAAATCCACTATAATACAAGGCAGGCATGTACTTACAGTATTGCTGGGAGCTGTGAGTCTAGTGATTACTGTTTGGACCGGAGCCCCACACGTCAGCTTTCGGGGGGGGGGGGGAAGGAGGGGAAGGGATAGCGGGAGCTAGACTGACCCTACCTTAACAAGCAGCCGGCAATCAAACTATCACTTTCGGGGTAGGGGAATAAAGGTGGGAATAGCGGGAGCTTGACTTACCCTACCTTAACAAGTAGCCGGCAATGAAACTATTGTTACTATACACTCCCTCGCTACTCCTATCTATTGAACTTTTACCTCACACTCCCCCATACCAAGACTTATAGTCAAGGAGTACAAGAAGAATAGGCGAGGAAAAAGTTTTAACATATGGAAGTCGCGTAAGGCAACAAATCTACTGACTGACACGACTTAACCAGTCAGAGAAATAATTGGGTGAACCATTGATATACACAATATGGAACTTAAAAGCCTGGAGTGCCAATGTCCACCTCAAGAGGCGACTGTTGGTTCCCTTAAAAGTTTCTAGGTATATCAAAAGTTTGTGGTCCGTTTCTAAAATGAATTCTTTTCCCAGCAAATAAAATTTAAGTTTGGAGATACCCCACACAAGGGCCAAACATTCCTTTTCTATGGTGGAGTATCTCGTTTCCGCGGGAAGGAGTTTCCGGCTTATGAAGCATACAGGGAAGGGAGTACCATCATGGTATTGTAGTAGCACAGCACCTTAGCCAGTACTGGAGGCATCAGTTCTTAAACAAAGCGTTTTATTAATATCTGGAATCTTAAGTATAGGGTCTTTCGAAAAGATACTTTTAATCTCATTAAACTTTTCCCGAGCTACGTTGGAAAGTTCAAGAGGTTCCTTCACAGACTTTTTAGGGAAGTCGGATAAGATGCCTGTAAGATCAGTAAGGTTTGGGATAAACCGTGCATAAAAATTTACAGAACCAAGAAAGCTACACATGAGCTTCTTGGTTTTGGGGAATTTAAATTCTAATAAAGCTTTGATCTAACTGGGGAGAGGCTGTAGAGAGTTATTAGAAAGTATCAGTCCAAGATATCTAATCTTGTTACACCGAAGGAAGAATTTCTTCAGGTTTGCAGTGAGGCCATGTGAGCATAACCTACACAAAACTGATGTTAACATGTTTGGATATGTTCGCCCCACGTGGATGTCATTATGTAAATGTTATCAAAATAAACTGAAACATTTGGCATATTACCCAAGACCTTTCTCATCAGTCTCACGTAGGTAGCACAGGCAGTTACCAAACCGAAGGGCATAGTTCTCTATTGCATCAGTCCTTGGTGTGTAGGAAAAGCGGTGTACTGCTTAGAAGAAGGATCTAACATTATTTGATGATATGCCTGCGCAATATCAATCTCTGAAAAGAAGGAAAAGTCATAAAATTTGTGTAGATCGCTATCTATTAAGGGCATAGGCTCAGCATCCCACAGAGCTATAGCATTAAGGCCTCTGAAGTCAATAGCAAGTCTATATGAATTATCCTCCTTCTTAACCATGACTACTGGTGAACAATATGAAGATACTGAAGGTTCAATGATCTTTAGTTTTAATAATTTGCCTACCTCTCGGCCAAATGCATCCCTAAGGTGAACTGGAACTGGGTATAATTTTCGTTTGATAGGATTGTCCGTCACTAAGTCAATCTTATGGACTACCGTGGAGGTAACACCTGGAATATCAGTAAAGACGTCTGAAAAGTTACTCACACATTGAAGTAGTTCATGTCTCTTATGGTCATTCAAAGATTCATTAATATTAATGTTGGTTGCGCCCGAGTGGTCAAGAGTCACCAAGTCATGTAGTTCTTCATCATAGTCTAAGTTAGAGGTGTCAATTACGCACACCTTACACTCTTCAGTTATGTTATCAGGTTCGTGTTGAAAAACTAAGTCAAAGTTATTAAGGAGTTAACCGAATTTCTTCGGTAATATTTCTTAAGGATGTTGATATGATAAAACTTAGGTTTCCCCTTGACATCTATGAGGTAGTCACACTTTCCCACAAATTTTTAATACTTTATATGGACCTTTCCATGCTACTAATAATTTATTTGACTTGATCGGCAAAAGTACTAGAACTTCATCCCCTACTTTAAAACTTCTCCTCTTTGTACTGGTCCGTTGACAAGCTCAAGTTTTTCGAAACTATGTCAGAGGTCTCCTCAAGTTTGGATCTAAGGTCAAGGAGAAACTGATAAGAATACTTAACGTCAGCCTTTACGTCCTCATTAGTCCATAAGTCATGAAGGATGGACAATGGGACTCTGGCCTGTCTACCATAGAGAAGTTCAAAAGGTGAAAACCCCAAAGAGTCACTGGGAACTTCCCTCATGGCAAACAAAGCACAGGATAGGTAACGATGCCACTCCTTAGGTTTAAGGGAGCAAAGTTTCCTTAAAATGGACTTGAGAATCGAATGCTGGCAGTCAATCCTCCCATTACAGCTGGGATGATAGGGTGTGGTGAAGAGAGGCTTCACTCCCAGAAGTTGGTAGAGATGTTGCATTAAGTCAGATGTGAATTGTGTCCCACGGTCAGACAAAATTTCTCTAGGGATGCCCACTCTGGAGAAGATGGACAAAAGGGCTTCAGCCACCTCTGTAGTGGTTATGGTCTTTAAGGGTATGGCTTCAGGGAAACTCGAAGCATAATCAACTAATGTTAATATATATCTATGTCCCCCAGATGAAAGTGGAGATAAAGGACCAACGATGTCAATAGCTACTCTTTCATACGGTACCGTAAAGATTGGCTTTTTGACCATAGGTACTCGCCTGGTACCTCGGGAGGATGACAGTTGGCAAACTTTACACGATCTACAATGAGTAGTGACATCTGATGACCTTTTTGGCCAAAAATTGATTTCCCTAATTTTATTTAAGGTTTTACGATGCGAGAAATATCCGGCCACTGGCAGGTCATGAGCCATTTTAAGAACAGTCTCTCTGCATTGACATGTAACAACTAAGATGGAATAGTCTGTCTCATCTGAATTTAGTTTGAATACTGACTTGTACAAGATACATTTTATATATTCAAATTTATATGAAAAGTTTTTCCTTTGGATAACTTGATTTTGTTTAGCGGCATTATGGCAATTCTGAAGAGAATGGCAATTACGTTGTAAATTGACAAAGGAGTCCTTCTATATGTCTAAAGGCTTAAAGTCAGGGAAAATCAAAGGATGGACAGTAGGAGAAGCCTGGGCTTTGGTCTGATCCCTAGTCAAGACATTTATGGTATCGGAGGCGATACCTTCACTTTCATCTAACAAGTGAACTGGTGATCCTACTACCTCGCTTTCGAGAGTAGCATCACTGGTTTTTAATCCCACATGAATCTCACGAGACATTGTCTCATCTGAACTTTCGAGGGGCTTCTCTGACTCTACAGGAAGAGGATCTGAAAAGCTTATGTCCACCTTTGGTGATGAAAGGTGAACCTCAGAAGGAAGAATGGCACCTTTTACATTACCTATTAGTAGGGAGCAAGAAGTGATGGGAGCTAGTACGGCTTCAGACCAACCTGTGAACCATTTAGACCTAATGTAACAACGGATGGTAGGAAAAGTGTCCATACGGCCCAAGTAGTCTGAAAGTATAGCAGAGGAATGAGTTTCTTTAAGGTTAGGGAACAGCTTATCAGAAATGACTATACATGTGCATCCAGTGTCTCGTAAAATGGTAGATACATTAAGTCCATTAACTGTTCCTGAACAGAAGGGTGCTTGGTCATTACAGTCTTTAAAACATCTTCCAACTTTTTGGACCTTCTGAGAAGGACAATCTGGACGTTTATGTCCCTTAACACCACACAAATGACAAACAGGAATAAAAGAAGTCACTTTACTTTCCACTAGAGGCTTTGATTTCTTAAGGTCTGATGAACCCTTGCCCTTAGGGTTCGATCCCTTTAGGTCTTCATAGGAATTGTGAGCCTCAGCATACAGGTCAGCAGCCTCAGCAACTTCCTCAGCTTTAATCAGGTTACGTTCTCTAATGAATGTTCGTATCTGGTGAGGTAGAGCTGTCAGGAACTGGTCAGCAACCATGAAGTCTCTTAGAGATTCATAGCTGTGATCAATTCCTGAACTCTCTATCCAAAAGTCGAACAAAGGAAAGAGTGTTACCTGTAACTGCTGAAAGTTCTGGCCATGCTGTAATGTGGCATACCTGAAATCTTTCCTGTAAGAATTAGTGGTTTTTTGGTATGCTTTAAGGATTGCCTTCTTCAGTAGGTTATAATTACATATAATATCCTGCGACAAAGTTGCATAGATATTCAAAGCGGTACCAGAAAATAACATTCCTAACCTTGTAGCCCAGGTGTCAGCAGGCCATTCTCAGAGGGTAGCGGTA
The DNA here is from genome assembly GCF_038502225.1 of Cherax quadricarinatus. Lineage (NCBI taxonomy): Eukaryota > Metazoa > Arthropoda > Malacostraca > Decapoda > Parastacidae > Cherax > Cherax quadricarinatus. Next base: position 19,952,505 of record NC_091360.1, on the reverse strand, counting down.
TTTTCAAACCTGATAATGTATGAAGTAATATCTTCCCCCTCTGTGAATGGAGGTAAATTAGGTGTTGGAATATGTGCACTAGCTGTATGATCTAATTGTTGTTGTGTAAGAGTTAACTTTATTCTCTGATTCAAGGCGAGCTTTTTCGAGCTCGCCATCCTTTTCTCTCTCTATTAACTCAAGTTCTCTAGCTTTTTCCTCACTTTCTCTAGCTTTTTCCTCAACTTTTCTATCCTTTGCTCTTTCCTCAAGTTCTCTTATTTTAGCCTGTTCCTCACGTACTCTAGCTCTTTCTTCACGATCAAGTCTATCACGCTCCTTTTTGTCTTCTCTTTTTCTTTCTTATTGTCTTTCTTGGAGTTCTCTCTCAATTCTCTCTCTCTCCTTTTTCTATTCTCTTTCCCCCTCTAACTGTCTCTCTTCTCTCTCAATTCTCTCTCAAGTCTTTCTTGGATCTTAGCACCAATGAAAGATTCTAAATTTTTCCCTGTTATTCCTAACTTACTTCCAGCATTCATCCAAAACTGGTATTCCTCCATACTTGCAAGAATAACTTAAACTATCAGGGGAAATGAAATGGGTATTAAAGAAAACTTAGGGTTCAATTCCTGCTCTGCTGAAACTGTAAATAAACCAGAGGGCTTGATCCCAACTTCAATTAAACAATATGTATTAATTAAAACGAATGGTTCTATGCCGGCTCCAAGCAAACAGTAAGTAGAATGGGGTCACTTGACCATCCAATCTTCTCACCAACAAATCAAGAGTGTCCAATGACAGTTCCCATGATAAAATAAAGAGCTCAATGAAACAAATTGTCACTGGAAAATCTCAGGTCCCTAGAGTCTAATCCTCCAAAGTGTTTCAAGCTCACACAAAAAGGTGGCAGAATTAAATATTACATCCTGCTTAATTTGACTTACAATAAATTGAGACTATAACAACCACCAAATCTTTTAAATATCTGTACTGTAGTCCTATCATAGAGAATGATTACTCATGGCTGGTGGTAACCATCTGTGGTATGCGGCGTTGAAGTTCCAATGGTAGATTCGAGATGGAGTTGAATCTTGATTCAGTCGAGTTGATCCTGGCAAGGTCGCCACTTGTGAAGGCTTACTCAGCCCTGTAACAACTTCAGACAGTATTACCAAGGCTGGCTCCTCCTCAGGAAAATTAATGAATAGAAAACGAAATAATAATTCACAAAGATAAACACTATTATTTATTAAAGCAAACATAAAACTATAAAACATGAAAGGTATATCCTATTTGAAAGAAAAATGAAAAATGAAATGAATAAAATAACATTTGAACTCAACGCTAATATAGTGATAATGTGGTGTCTGGTGTTAGTGACACTGAGTGTTGCTGAAATCGTAGGCGTTGCTGATGTGGGGGGGGGGTCACAGGGGTTGGTAACCACCACCGGCTTGTTCTTCACAGAGTATCGCTGTGAGTATTCTATCCCGATGATAGGAAAGCAGGTTCTTTACCTCTGCAATGATGAGGGGTTACGTCCTGCAATTTCATACAGGTGCACAGGTAATTAAATCCAAAAAGGGGAAGTCTCAGGACGTTAGTCTATCTCCATCAGTTCTTCTCGTTGATTGGCAGGTAACCCTCTCTGTCATCCAAGCTGGAAAGATAGACAGGTTACCCACTGCTTAAGAAATCACTCTCCATGATAAGTACAATACCTAAAAGATGTGGTGATTATTACAACAGTCAACTTAGAGCAAGACTGAAAGGACTAAGTTTATTATTGGTCAAAAGTGAAGCTATTAACCAATAAATCCACTAGAATACAAGGCAGGCATGTACTTACAGTAGTGCTGGGAGCTGTGAGTCTAGTGATTACTGTTTGGACTGGAGCCCCACACGTCACCTTTCGGGGGAGGGGAGGAAGGAGGGGAAGGGATAGCGGGAGCTAGACTGACCCTACCTTAACAAGCAGCCGGTAGTCAAACTATCACTTTCGGGGTGGGGGAAAAAAGGTGGGAAGAGCGTGAGCCTGACTTACCCTACCTTAACAAGTAGCCGGCAATGAAACTATTGTTACTATATACTCCCTCGCTACTCTTATCTATTGAACTTTTCCCTCACACCTTCCTTCCTCTCTCTGGGCAAACACAACTGCTGCGACCACAGCTTCCCACCATTTATAACCAGTTTGGTGTTCTGGTAGCAGGGAGTAAATGATTCGTCTTTGGAGGCTATTTACTTTATTGTTAAGTCGTGGTGGGTACACAGGCTTGTGTGTTGTGCCCATGGCCTGGGAGGGGCCATGCCCACGAGGGAGAGAGGAGTGGACACTACTTGACTGAGTGAAGGGTGTCACCAGAGTGAGGCAGAAGCAAGTCTGGGCATGCTGAAGTGGCAAGACCTATAGGTGGCAGCACCAGCATAGCACGAAATATGAACTAAGCTGGCAGACAGCATGGGCTGTCTGTGCAGATAGTACAGGCAGGTTGTCTTCAAGAGGGAGCTGGACAGATACCTAAAGACGGTGCCAGATCAGCCGGGCTGTGGTTCGTACGTTGGATTACGTGTGGCCAGCAGTAACAGCCTCGTTGATCAGGCCCTTATCCACCGGGAGGCCTGATCATGGACCGGGCCGCGGGGGCGTTGATCCCCGGAATACCCTCCAGGTAGGTCTAGGAAGTTGCAGAGGAGTTTACGAGTGGTGAGAGGCAGGTTAAAGTTAGTGCAGAGTTTGTACTTGAGCCCTTCATGCTAGACAGTGTCAAAAGCTTTTTCAACGTCTTTTGCAACCAGAGCTGTCCTGTTTCTTTGCTTTGTGTTTATGTGGATTTAGTTGAGAATGATGTTAATGGCATCCTGTGTGGATCTGTGTGTTCTGAAGCCAAACTGGCGAAGGCGATGGTTTATGAGTTTTTCAAAGAGGTTTCCTAAAGTTTCCAGAAGGCTGATAGGGCGATAGTTTCTAGGATCAGAGTGGTCTTTTTTGGGTTTAGGAAGGAGGATAGCAGTAGCAGCTTTGAAGAGGGAAGGGAAGTATCCAGAGGCAAGGGAGGCATTGAGTAGGTTTGTGTAGGCAGTAATGATAGAGTCAGGAAGGTGTTTTAGGAAAATATGGTTCAGGCCAGAGGCACCAGGAGCCTTGGTAGGAAGGTGTCTGAGGAGAGTTTTAATGTCTGTGTTGGTGAAAGGAGTGTCGAGTTCTTGGGAGGAGGTGAGACAGTCTAGATGTATGTGGCTATCTGGTGTTGGTTCTTGTGTGTGTGCAGTGTTCCAATGTTCTATGTTCTGAATGTGTTGAATGTTAGGGTGAGGTGGGTGAGGGTGGAAGATGTTCTACCAGATGTGTTTGAAGATGTTGGTAGCAGCCTGCTGGTCTGAGATGTGTGTGTTGTTGTGGGTGATGTGATTGAATTTGTTGGTGGGAGTTGTGCCTCTGATTTTTTTGACAAAGTTCCAGAAGGCTTTAGTGTTTTTAATATGCTGTATGTCTGCTTGTTGTATGAGTTGTGACCAGTGATTGTTGTGGTCTTGGTCTATGCTGTGTAGAATATTGTTTCTAAGGTAAGTGAGATCTAATCGGACTTGATAAAATCTATGTGTGTTGTAGAGGAAGCGGTTGTGGTAGCAGATAATTAGTCTTCTTGTTCTGAGTGACGGTTTGAAAGAATAACGAGCGGTGTGAGTTTTCTTTGGTATTGCGGTGTTGGCTGCTTGTGTAATGGTGTCCTGGATGAGATCAAGTTGAGTATCGATGTCAGAGATAGGTTTGTTGTTGAAGTCATAGGTGAGGTTAATTTTGTCTATATGTTGTGTGAAAGCATCCCAGTCAGCATTCTTGTAGGAGAAGGAAGGTGTGGTTGGAATGAGGATAGAGTTGGAGATGTGTAAGATGACTGGGATGTGATCAGAGCCTGTAATAGGGCCAGGTGAGATGTAGTGTTGAAATAGAGAGCTGGCTCAGTTTGCCAGAATGATGTCTGGTTTACCTTGGCCCTTGTGGTTGTAGAAGGTGTTGAAGTCTGGACCTAGATGAATTAGGTGTTTATGGTTTGTGAAGTTGAGTAATTGGTGACCAAGTTGGTTGTTACTGGTGTGATGAAAAGCGGTGTGTTTGGCATTCATGTCAGCTAGTAGGTATGTTGGTGTGTTGGTGTAGTTGAAGACTAAGGAAAAGTCGTGTATGTTGAGAGTAGTGTTTGGGCGAGCATAGGTGGTGAAAAAGATAAAGGGGCCAAGGTGGGTGTGTATTCTGACTGCAAGACAGTGTTGGTGAATAAAAGGGATTGGGAGAAATTCGTGTTTTATGTTGGATTTGACAAGGATGGCAACCCCATTGTGGGGATCATAGGGGGGACTGTAGTGCAGTATAACCATAATGGTGGATACGTTGAGGGGCTTTGAGGCAGGTACTATTTAGCAAAACAATATCTGGTCTCTCTGCTTCAAGGAGCTCGGCCAGTAGGTGTCTAATTGTAAAGTAAGAACGTACGTTGAACTGAATCACTTTAAACATGATTTAATGGTTTCGTCAAAGCAAAGTTAATGTCGGGGGAGGAGTTCGGATTAAAGCCCATGATAGTGGTGCCATCGGTGGATGTGTGTTTGTAGGTGCTACGGACCCGTTTCCTGGAGGGGGAGGAAGAGATAGATCTGTTTTTATGTTCTTTGGTCTGTCTGTCAAAAGTTGGGGGAGGTTTAGGTTTGAGTGGATTTTGTCTGGAGGAGGTGGAGTTGGACCTGGATGAAGTTTTGGTTGTGGTGGAAGAGTGGGCGAAGGTAGATGCAGAGGAAGTGGAAGCTTTGGTAGGGGATGAGGAAGAGGAAACTATGGTAAGGGATGAGGAAGTGGAAGCTAAGGTAAGGGATGAGGAAGTGGAAGCTTTGGTTGGGGATGAGGAAGTGAGTAAGGAGGTGGGGGGAGGGGTGGTCGTAGCAGCAGCAGTAGAGGTGTTGGTGGGAGGGGTAGAAGTAGTGCAGAGGGGTAGGGGAGGAGGAGAGCTGGTGGGTGTAGGAAGTGGGGGGGGGAGAGAGGGAGGAGGTAGAGGTTGTTGGGGGTTTAGAAGAGAAGCGGGAAGGAGGGATAATTAAAGAGGGAAGATTGTTAGCAGACAAGATTAGGTTAAGGACATGTGAGTAGTCTGATTGGTAAGCTAGAGAGATTACCATCGCAGAGTGGGCAGCAGTGGCGAGTTGGCAGTTAGTTTTGTAGTCTAGTGTGGGTGAAGGTGTAGAAGGAGAAGTGCTTGTAGTCTGTGTGTTGGTGTTTGATGTGTGTAGAGTAGGAGAGGTAGACCAAGTGAGTGGGGTAACCCAGGCATTGGGGGAAGGAGAGGTAGGTATGGTAGGGGAGGGAGGTGCAGGGAAGGGGTTGGGGAGGGAGGGAGGTTGGCTAGCTCTGAGGGAGGAGAGAATGTCTTTTCTAGAAGGGCAGGAATTTGCAACTGCAGTGTGTGACCTGCCGCAGTTAGAACATTTAAGGGGAAGGTTGCAAGTGTTCCAGAAGTGGCCAGTTGCTGAACATCTGGAACAGATTTGTGTGGAAGTGCATGAGATTTTGTCGTGGCCGAATTTGTAGCATTTCAGACATTGTGTGATGGGGTAAAAGTTTGGAGTGAAGAGAGTGTTTGGAGGAATGCGGATGGTCTTGGCAAGGATTCCTTGACTGAAGAGTGTAGAGGCGTCAGAAGGATTTGAACACCGGATTTTGAGGATGGTAGAGTTCTCAGGTCTGTAAACATCGTCAACAGAGACTTTGTTCTTAGTACTAATGTCTTTGATTAAGTCTTCTTTGTTTGTGTCATAGGCAGTCAGGAGAGAATAGTCTACGTGTTTTGCGATCACTGTGCATTTGGCGCGGTGCTCAGGAGTTCAAATAATAGTAAAGCCTGCACTGAGAAGTTTTTGTCTAGTCTCGGTGGAGGTGTACGTTTCATAGGAATGTCTGTCAAGAAGGAGTTTGACGCCTGAGTTGGTTTTAAAGACTTTCAGCTGAGGTGCGACAGTGATCTGGTACAATAAATTTCCAGGACAGATAGTGGCATGATCAGATTTAGAGTGTTTGAGGTTAAGCGAGAAAGAATTGGCTTTGGAAGAGGTAGAGGCAGGGTAGGCCTTTGAGGCATTAGTAGAGAGAGTAGAGGCAGGTGTTGGCGGTAGAGGAGGAATGGTAAGGGGAAAGGAAGTGGAAGGCATTGAAGGCATCTTAAATTAGATGTGGAGGCCAAATCTGTGAGAATAATTGGCTAGGCAAGTACGTGTGAAGTAGACACACGTACTTGCCTGGTTATAACTTTAAAGTTTTCTTGTGGAGTCCGTCGCTGGAGGCGCAGGACACTGAGGAGGTGAGCTGTAGCTTGATGGAGCACTGTATGCCCTGAACGGCGAGGAGAGGCAACACTGGCTGTATGGCGTGCAGACCACACGTACAGGCTGAGGCGTGGAGACTTCAGACAGCAACAGGAGTGCAGAGGGAGGCTTCCTGCCCTTGGGTAGGCAGCCACCGACGCACCAATCCTGCTGGTCAAAACGAAGGTCCAGTAACCACCACTGGATGAAAGGAGGCAACACTGGCTGTGAGCGGCGAGGAGAGGCAACACTGGCTGAGAGCGGCGAGGAGAGGCAACACTAGCTGTATGACGTGTAGACTACACGTACAGTCTGAGGCGTGGAGACCTCAGACAGCAACAGGAGTGCAGAGGGAGGCTTCCTGCCCTTGGGTAGGCAGCCACCGACGCACCAACCCTGATGGTGAAGACGAAGGTCCAGTAACCACCACTCTGAGGAAAGTAGCTTGAAGGAGTTAGGTGGTATCTGATTGAATTTTTGCAATGGCGGCGTATGTTGGCGATTTAGGGTTATTCTTCTTGGTTTCTTCAATGATTTTCTTAGACAGGACTTCTTTACGTAGAGGGCATTTTGCTGCAAGGGTGTGGTGAGTACCCTTGCAGTTGAGGCAGGTAGGAGAGGTAGTGGTAGTAGAACATTCCTTGAAGTCATGGCCGTCTTTACCGCAGTTTGTGCAGTACTTCTTCCCTTTCAGAGGACAGTCAGGTGTTGAGTGGTGATAGGAGTAGCAGGTCCAGCATGGCGAGATGTGGGCGAAACGTTCGGTTTCTATGTGATTTGGATGGATATGATAGTAGGAGATAGCTAGACCATCAGACAGTACTCTAGTAGCCATCTCGATGTTGGAGAAGGTTAGCTTGATCATTGTAGAGGCGCTGGGGATTTTTGTGATATGTTCAATCGACGCCGAGGTATTTTGTTCCTCGATCGAGGTCTTGAGATCCTCAGTCGATAAAGAAGTGACGAATTTGTCCAGCCGTTTGACGAAAACGGAACGTTTCGCCAGCAAAAAAGGTGAAAAGGACATGGTGAACTGTCGGTCTCTGAGGGTTTTCATAGAGGTGTCGGCCATCAGCTTTGAGGCTTCATAATCGTCAGTACAGACGACGATGAATGAGTCTTTCGTCGAGTGGATGGCTATAAATTTAACCTGTAGGAAAGTCTTTATAGCGGCAGCAAGGGCAAGTTTAGTAGAGTCATTTATTACTCCACTGTTGGGTTTGATCCTTACACGGTTTGCAAGCATCATGAAGGAGTAAGTCAGGCGCTGGTACGATGATTATAGGTTCCCCTCCCCGACGGGGATCGAAGGAACACTTCTTGAGGTGAGGAGCGACTGTGTCTTGATAAGATCGTCGATGATCAATGAGCAAAGGCGAAGAAACGAACGAAAGTTCAGGTAAGATCCCAAATGGGATGAGCGGGGAAGACGGGACAGACGAAGAATAGTGCTGGAGAGGAGTGTTCTTAGTCGTAGAAATAGAGCCAGGGCTTAACCCAGCAGCGAAGGTGATCGTGGGACAGATATTGAGAAGAGAAATTCAGGCTCTTCTGTTGGGACTCCGGTGGGGTGAACGGGGAGGAAGGGACATGCGACGTTTAGCGCTAGAGAGGAGTGTAGAACTGTGCCATGTCTTTACCCAAAAGCTAAGGCAAACGTGGGTCAGAGAATGGTACCTGTCAGAGAAGGTACCTCTCGGAGAATCCAAGGTTATTTGTAAATATGGTTAGGAGCAGGATCATGCAACGCATAGAAAAGGTTGTGTTGGTTTGTGGGTCTGTGTTGCAACCCCTGAATGGGTTACAATGTATATGATGTATATTATGTATATGTATATAATGTATATTACCTTTTCATATAATTGTATATTGCTTATATTTGCGATAATAGCTAAATCGTATATACATTGCTTTATATTATTATTTGACTTAGTTACCTTTGTTAGGTAGGATGTAGCACATTATGTGCTCATAGTTCAAGTCTTGATTGTCTAACTACTGTAATTATCGCTCCTTGCTCGTTACTCTGCCGGCTTCTCGTTGTTGCCGGGCAGTGACTGTCCACAGAGCTATCACGTGATCGAGGCGGGGGGTGATCACACCTCCCCTGAAGTATTCAGTCTGGTCTAGACTCGCTTGGTGGTTGGACGTATTCTTGACAAGACGAGCCTAAATCTCCCTTATTGGCCCTTGTTGGAAGATCGTCTCTGTCTCATTATTGTTGTAGGTTCTGTGGGACTCTGTTCACAGAACATCGTATAGACTTGGTGATTTTCGACGTTGTACTGAGGTTGTGTGTCGCATAGACACTCTCGCTATATTATCTCCTTGTTCCTGATTCTGTGTCGCAGTTGCTTGTTACATTGCTAATGGGCTTAGCATTCTTTTTATTGTTCAAGCAGACTGTTCTGATTGCCAGTTGGTCAAGAAGTTAGTTTATGTGAGGACTTTGTCAGTCACTTGTTTAAGTCTAGTCGAGTCGTGAGACATAGCAAACTACTTAGAGCACTTACACACATACACACACTTATTTGTATATAGTATTAAATGTTAATGTACCAGACGGTACTTAAGACTTATAAATGTGATATGTGCTTTCAGCACAATACTACTGTACACGAAAGAAATGATTATTATTAATTTGTTTGAATTGATTAATTTAATTTAATTTGATATACGCCTAGTCAACTAAATTAATAAATTTATTAAATTTTAATTTCTCTAGTTATTAGCCTACCAGTTGTAATCCTGAAGCACTAATAATTCTTATTGAATTCTAATGGATAATTGGACCAGGATACTGACTAATTGTTACGAAAACCCAGTAACAGGCTGAATGCTAGAAGGGCATTTCTTTCTAGTATTCACTGGAGATCTCTAAGCTTTTTAGAAATCGCGTTTTTTGTAACAGTCTGCGAATGTCTCCGTCAAGGAGAGAGGTCCAGTAGTCATGTCGTGTCTCAAGTTTGTCTATCTGTCTGTCACTGAGCGTCTTCCAGTACAGATTAAGCACAGGGATGTCTAATTGGGCATGGAGAGACTCGCTTGTGGCGAAGTCTTCCCATCTGACATCAAGCACCCAGCGCAGCGCCTTGTTCTGGACACGCTGCAGTTTCAGTAAGTTTGTTTTTGGTAGGTAAGACACATAGGCAACAGTTAGGCAACTTTATTCCGAAACGTTTCGCCTACACAGTAGGCTTCTTCAGTCGAATACAGAAAGTAGGCAGGAACATTAGAGATGTGAAGACGATGTAATCAATCCATCACCCTTAAAGTCGTAGATTTGAGGTTGTCAGTCCCTCAGCCTGGAGAAGTTCAGTTCCATAGTCAGGAACTATCTGAAGATCAAGCGACAGTGCAGAGACTTAAATACTGTCGGAAGGAGAGGTGCAGAGTAGTAGTAGTGAGAAAGCAGCCACTGAGAGGACGCGTCCCTCTCAGATCAAACATTTCTCACTTGAAAAGTTGTCCAAGGCGTTTTCTGTACCAAGATGGCATTGTGTTGCAGTGTCTGACGATGGGTGCAGAGAATCCTGCCATACTGCAGAACTCTCATCAGGCAACCCAACTCAATGCCCAGGAATTTCCGACCCTTGAAGACTCAACCAGGCGTCATGAACAGGAGCATCCTCCCCCACTACTGCAACGAAGAAACAAAAACATGAGGAACAAGCGGCGCCAACAGGAAACATCTGGGCAACGCAATCAGCAGACGGCACTACACGAGCCCCCACCGGCCTCCTTGCCAGGCACAGCCACTATGCAGGCTGTGGCTGCACCTAACCAGCAGATGTCGGGTACACAACTTGGCATACAGCAACAGGCCACGGTGTGCACAGTGAAGAAATACAACCCTCAGCAGTCCCCACAGATTACAACAGCCCAGATAATATCCCCTGCTTCGAGCCCACCGACAACGCAGGCCCTCAGCAGAGAGGATCTCTTAACACTCATCAAGGCATTCACGGATATTATCTGCAACACAATCACCTCCACGGAACAACAGAGCATGTTCCGGCAGATGGTCAGCACACTCATGAGGGTGTGCTTACTGACAGAGCAGGAAACAGTGGATGCCATGAATCTGCAGATTATCAAAGCGGACAGAGCCCAGTCCCCAGCTCAGGAAACAACTGAGATGGAGTAACCTCAGTCGCTTATGAGGCACACTAGCTGAACTGTCCGGAACAGTGCTTGAGCAGCATATGCTGCAACAGTGAAGAATCAATTCTCCTTCAGGAGCTAGAGACGGGTCATCTCAAGATTAAGACTCGTGCCAGGACCCTGGTCTTGGCGAACATTATACATACATGTACTGTTTGTAACGGCTTGATAAAGCTCCTGGAGAGCGAAACGTTGTCACAATAAACTGTCACATTAGTTGAACTTGTGTCCTTTTACTTTACATATTGTCGGTAAATCTACCAGCATTATTACAAACATTTGTTCCTTGATAATGTGAACAGTCACGAAAGCGCTTGTAATTTCTATATGCTTTCACAGTGGTTGTTTTGCATATTCTGAAATCACCTGTTTATTGTGATCTTATTGCATATATATATATATATATATATATATATATATATATATATATATATATATATATATATATATATATATATATATGCGATAAGATCACAGTAAACAGGTGATTTCAGAATATGCAAAACAACCACTGTGAAAGAATAGAGAAATTCCAAGCGTTTTCGTGACTACTCACATTATCAAGGAACAATGTAAGTAATGCATCAAAGGAAGGTATATAAAGGGTCTAGACCACACATCACTATCACATCCCACAACAAAGCAACACCTAATGTGCGACTCATAAGAAAGGGAACACTGCAGCAGGCCTGCTGGCCCAACTAGACAGGTCCTTCACACAACCCACGAACAAACTATTCTACCCAAGAATTAAGAATTTTAAAATTTAATATTTGTCCAATGTATTATTAAATTCTTCCCAAATTCTATTAATTATAAATGTGACCTGTACTTAGCTCAGTGAGGACGTGTCGAGTGTGCTCTCTACGGACGGAACCATAATGCCCTATATCGAGCAACTTTACCAACAGCTTAAGGAAGAATTGAGGATGGCGAAGATGGAGATTCGGCGACTGACCGAGGAAAACAAGAAGATTGTAGTAGTCCTCCTGTTTTGAATCCTCAGGTCAAGAAGAGAAACTGGTCAGTGGTTGGACAGCAGGGAACGAAGTTGACTATCAAGAAGAATGGAAAGGTAGAAACGGTGAAGAAGAAAGAGACTGCTGTGGAAAATGTTGTGGAAACATCTAATGCATTCTCCGTGCTACCCAACGAATATGAGTCGACTACTGGGAACGTCACGACGAACGACACCAAGGAAGGTAAGAATATTGTTGTTGTTGGGGATAGCCGAGTTAGGTGTATGGATAGGGCGTTCTGCTTGAAGGATAAGAGTAGGAAACAGAGGGTTTGCTTTCATGTGGCTGGGATAGAGGATATTGTTAGCCGTTTGGATGGCATCATGAGAGGTAATGGGAGCAATCCTATTGTAGATAAATGGTTCACAGAACCAACATGTTGATAAATTAGACATATGTGCAACTCTTGGGTATCTTTATAAAGGAAACGTTTCTCCACACAGTGGCTTCATCAGTCCATACACAGGAGAAACTTGAAGAACAGAAGGAGAATGAGGTAATCAGTCCCTCAACCTTGAGTCGATGTGGTCAGTCCATCAATCTTGAATAGAATACGGCATGTGAGCGGAGAAGCAACTTATAAACCGTTGGCAGGAGATGTGCAGCAGTCGTAGATGGTGTCACATTTGCCCAGTGTGGAAGTAGGTCATGCCCAAGGGTTAGGCAAGCGAAGAATTTCCAAGTATTAAGATCCCAACAAGTTGCAGTGTCTGACAGGATTGTGGATGAATGGTTAACAGAACCGACATGTTGATAAATTAGACACACACGCCGTATTCTATTCAAGATTGATGAACTGACCACATCGGCTCAAGGTTGAGGCACTGATTACCTTATTCTCCTGCTGTTCTTCAAGTTTCTCCTGTGTATGGAGTGATGAAGCCACTGTGTGGCGAAACGTTTCCTTAAAAAAGATACCCAAGAGTTGCATATGTGTCTAATTTATCAACATGTCGGTTCCTGAACTACTTCTAAGAAGTCGTATGATTCTAAATTCCCAGTCAAGAAATTCCAATCAATATGACTAAAGTTAAAGTCTCCTAGAATTACTACATTATCGTGTCTTGTGGCCCTAACAATTTCCTCCCATAGTAGTCATCCTTGGTCCCTATCTAAGTTTGGGGGACGGTATATCACACCTAAAATAAATTTTTCATGCCCCTCTGAAAATTCTATCCAAACAGACTCTGTATGTGTTACTTCAGACTTAATACCCGCTTTTATGCAACAGTTCAAGCGATCTCGGACATACAATGCCACCCCAACCCCCTTCCCGATACTTCTATCTACTTGGAACAATTTAAAACCCTGAATGTGACATTCCACAGGCATGTCCCGATTTTTCATATTGAACCACGTCTCAGTTAAGGCAAATACATCAATGTTACCTGCACTAGCAACTAGTCTCAACTCGATCAATCTTATTCCTAGCACTACGACTATTTGTGTAATATATATTTAAGGACCCTCCTTTCTCTTTATCCTTCCTGCTCCTTTTTCTTATTCCACTAAACCTATTACTGTCCTTGCCAATTAGTGCCACTGGCTTTCCAATATCCACCTCATTTTGCCTATTACTAGTTTTCCTAGTACTCATATTACTACACTGCGACTTCACTGTTTTCCCGCCAAAACCCATACCACTAACTATTCCTCGTTTAAAGACCTAACAGCTCCCTCCACTGCATTGGCCAGTGCTCCCACCCCAGACCTAGATAAGTGAACTCCATCCCTGGCATACATGTCATTTCTGCCACAGAAGAGGTCCCAGTTGTCAATGAATGTTACCGCATTTTCCTTACAGTATTTGTCCAGCCAGCAATTGACACCAATTGCCCTGGACAACCATTCATTTCCAACTCCTCTCCTTGGCAAAATACCACATATGACAGGGTTCCCACCCTTCCTCCTAATTATTTCTATTGCTGGCCTATACCTGCTAATCAGGTCCTCACTCCTACGTCTGCCAACATCGTTGCCTCCAGCACTGAGACAGATAATAGGATTGCTCCCATTACCTCTCATGATGTCATCCAGACGGCTAACACTATCCTCCATCCCAGCCCCAGGAAAGCAAACCCTATGTCTCCTACTCCTGTCATTCAAGCAGAACGCCCTATCCATATACCTAACTTGGCTATCCCCAACAACAACAATATTCTTATGTTCCCAGTAGTCAACTCACATTCGTCGGGTAGCACGGAGAATGCATTAGATGTTTCCACAACAGTTTCCACAGCAGTCACTTTCTTCTTCATCGTTTCTACCTTTCCATTCGTCTTCTTGATCGTCAACCTCGTTCCATGCTGTCCAACCACTGACCAGTTTCCCTTCTTGACCTGAGGTCTCAAAACAGGAGGACTACTACGAATCTTCTTGTTTTCCTCGGTCAGTTGCCGAATCTCCATCTTCGCCATCCTCAATTCTTCCTTAAGCTGTTGGTAAAGTTGCTCGATGGAGAGCATCTCCGAGTGTGCTCCGTAGAGAGCACACTCGACACGTTGTTTGTTATATATATATAAACGACCTTGACGATGGAATTGCTAGTGACATAAGCAAATTTGCTTCTACTATCCTTCAAGTAGAATGCCCTATCCATGTACCTAATCTGGCTATCCCCAACAACAACAACAATGTTTTTACCTTCCTTGGCGACGTCTGTCGTGATGTTCCCAGTAGTCGACTCACATTCGTTAGGTAGCACTACACCTTCACTTGTGGAATTCGTCAAGACGTTCTCGATGGTTTTCGTTGGGGTTTCTAGGGATGTCTCACTCACGTCAGCCAATGCTTCCTTGGTGCTCGTTGTGGCATTCCCAGTAGAACACCCACATTCGTCAGGTAGCACCGAAAATGGGTTGGAAGTTTCCACGGTAGTCTTCTGGGTCCTCGTTGTTTCTGCCTCTCCAACAGTCTTCTTGATCCCCAGCTTGGTTCCATGTTGCCCGGCCACTGACCAAGCTCCCCTCTTTACCTGCGGACTCACAACAGGAGGATTACTTTGAATCCTCTTGTTCTCCTCCGTTAATCGCCGTATCTCCTGCTTAGCAACACTAACCTCCTCTTCTGTGTGACACTTGAAAAAGCCCACTGTGTGGGCGAAAACGTTGTCAATAAACGATCACATTAAACTGCATATGTGTTTGTTTCCAGATTACGATGGCCTTAGAGAACACTTATCATCTTTTGACTGGGGTAACGAAGTGAGCTATCAATATGACAGTTTTCTGAACACTATACATGCTGCTCAAAGAACGTTTATCCCGTATAATGAAATTAGATCAAATAGAAATGACCCAAAATGGATGAATAATAGGCTGAAATATTTACTAGGGCATAAGAAAAGAATTTATATGCGTATCAAAAGAGGTGACGGTCATCTTATGAATCAGTATATTGACATTAAGAGGGGCATTAAAAGGGGATAAGAAAAGCCAAAAGGGACTATGAAATAAAAGTTGCTAGGGATTCGAAAACTAACCCAAAAAGTTTTTTCCAGGTCTATAGAACAAAAGTTAAGAGATAAGATAGGTCCCCTTAAAAATAACTATTGGCATCTTACTGACAAAGAGAATGAAATGCGCTCGATATTATATAATTATTTTCTCTCGGTTTTTACACAGGAAGACATTAACAATATTCCAGTTATTAATTTTTATAATGAGCCTGAAGAAGATAAATTATGTAACATCACAGTCACTAGGGAAATGGTTATGAAACAAATAGATCGTCTGAAGCAAAATAAGTCGCCGGGTCCTGATGAGGTTTTTTCAATGGTTCACAAGGAATGCAGAATGGAACTCTGTGAACCATTAACTAATATTTTTAATTTATCTCTTCAAACAGGTGTAGTGTCTGATATGTGGAAGATGGCTAATGTAATTCCTATTTTTAAAGCAGGGGACAAGTCGTTACCATCAAATTACCGCCCAATAAGCCTGACCTCATTTGTAGGTAAATTACTAGAGTCAATTATAGCATACGTAATAAGGCAAATAGAAATTGGGATTTATATCAAGAAGTGTAAGCAACAGAAGTCCAGAGGTTATACTGCAGCTTTATACATCATTGTTAAGGCCTCACCTAGATTATGCAGCTCAGTTCTCGTCTCCATATTACAGAATGGATATAAATTCGTTAGAAAACATTCAGCGTAGAATGACTAAATTAATACATAGCATTAGAAATTTTCCCTATGAAGAAAGATTGAAGAGTCTTAAATTACATTCACTTGTTAGACGAAGAATGAAATTGTGTAAAAGCAAAGATGAATAGGAAAAATGTGCAGAAGAAAAAAACATATGATGGTATTTTATGCTAACAGTCGAAGTGCAAGAAATAAGATTAATGAACTACGTTTGGTAGCATGTGCTGGGAACTTTGATGTCATTGCATTAACTGAAACCTGGTATGATTTGAAGAGTCGGGATATGATTGCTGAGTGTAATATTCAGGGGTTTAAGCTCTACCATGTCGATAGATGAGATGGGAAGGGGGGAAGAGTTGCATTATCTGTTCGAGAAAATATTAACTGTTGCATAAAAACAGGTGTAAAAATAAATGGAACAGTAACAGAATCTCTTTGGGTAGAGTTTGTAGAGAGTCAAGAAAAACTAATTCTAGGTGTAATCTACCGACCTCCAGGCTTTGATCACGATAGAGGGAGACTTCTTTGGGACGAAATTGTTAGGGCTTCTAGACACAATAACAGTGATAGTAGGGGATTTTAACTTTAGTCAAATTGACTGGAATTCTTTGACAGGTAATCTAGAATCCAGTGACTTTATGGAAACAGTTCAGGACTGTTTTCTGAAGCAGTGTGTGACAGAGCCTACCAGGGGTAATAATTTGCTAGACCTAGTCTTGTCAAATAAGGAAACACTCGTAAATAATCTGGAGATCACCAAAGAGCTTGGCGCAAGTGAACACAAATCCATCTCTTTCAGCATTAACTGGGAATACGAGAATAATGATAATACGGTAAAAAATCCCTGATTTTCGTTCTGCCGATTACAATGGACTTAGGGAACACCTGTCCTGCACCATTGCTACTCCACCACAACCATCGTGCTTAAACTGTAAAAGTAACGACCACCATACACTGGCAGCAAAATGTCCTACACGAAAGGATATTGTGAAGAAAACACAAGAAGCAGCAAAGAAAAAACCTACTAGCAACACACCAACGTATGCAGCAATTGCAAAGATCCAAGCTAACACTACAAAATTACTTCAAGCTACTACTCAGCCAGCCTCCACCATCATCACTCCTCCAGCATGTGACGTAACCAAGATCCACTACTGTCTACTATACGCTCACATGCAAAATACGGCTGTACCTGGATCTTTTAACTCTACCATCAACGAGTTATTTGCACTAAATAATATGCCATCATTCATATTCCCAGCATCTCCACCTTCGGAAGAAATATTAAAATTCACCAAGGACCTAATCAACACCTCTACGCCTGCAACTCCAACACCATCAACAACTAGTGACGTCACTCCAACAACGTCCAATGAGAAGCCTTCATCTCAAATCTTGATTGGGGTTATCTAGCTAATGATTTTATTGACGATGATCATACTCATGATTATGAAGGGATCTGCATTTATGATTTTTTTCTTAATAATGTGCAACGGGCTCAGAGTATATACATTACCCAGAGAGAAATTAGGTCTAATAATAACGATCCCAAATGGATTAACAGGAGGCTAAAGCATCTATCAGGGGAGAAAAGGGGAATTGATAGGCGTATCAGAAGAGGAGAGGTTAACCTTACCTGGTTACCTACTGACCAATATGTCCAGCTTAAAAGTGAAGTAAAAATGGGGATTAGAAAGGCTAAACGTGACTATGAAATTAGAGTTGCTAATGAATCAAAGACTAATCCAAAGGGGTTCTTTCAAGTGTATAGGACGAAGGTGAAGGAAAAAGTAGGACCTCTGAAAATTGGGAATGGGCAGCTGACGGATAATGAACTGGAAATGTGTTCCTTATTTAATGACTATTTTTTTGCAAGTTTTTACACAGGAAGATGCAAATGAGATTCCAGTAATTAACAATTATTTAGTTCCTGATGAATTTAAATTAACTAATATTACTGTCACGAGGGACATGGTTATTAAACAGATAGACAAACTGAAGCAAAATAAGTCCCCGGGACCCGATGAGCTGTTTTCCAGGGTACTTAAATTTCAACGTGTTTCCTTATCTTGGCCAGCAGTCCCTTACAATGAGTTGTTCTTCCTCTTGCAGTGTATCTTAGACATTTTTTTTTATTTCTGCAGAATCAGTTACATCTCTTTTATTTCAATTTTACCATTTTGTGTTATTTTTATTATTCATTATTCTTGCCTTATTTATTTTTGTGCAATTTCTGTGCCATTATGTCTCACATACGTTCAAGTGATACTTTAGTGAATGGCGACACACAGACTTTTCAAGCTACTGCTGCTTCTGTCATCAGTCCTCATAGTTCCTTATCGGCTGACAGACCGACTCGTGATTCCCTTGATGGCCATGTACATAGTCTTGAAGCATGGTTTACTGCCATTCTTTCTCGTGTTAATGCTCTAGTTGACGGTCCTCCTTCAGAGGAAAGTCTTATCAGACTTGCGAAAGAAGCTCTTCATCGGTCCCCTGCTGCTGTTCACGTTGTGGATCTCCTTGAAATGCGAGACTTCAGGAATCTTACTAAGTGGTCACAACATGAGGAACTGATTCGTTCTTTCCTTGTACCAGTAAAAACAGCTGATCCATATGTCGTTCTTCGGGAACTTGTGAATGCTACACCCATGACTAATGAATCGCTGAGTGCATTTGCTGTTAGATTACATAAACTTTTATCATTTACCAATGTCGTCCGGTCCTCAGCCTTTGTCCCTGACTAGGATAAACGATCCACAACGTCGTTTGCTAAAATAGCAGCTTTTGGAGCTATCTAAGAACTAATGCCGTCTGCTTCCGTGTGTGCTCATGAGGCTAATTCTCCAACTGTAACGATGAAACCACTTACAGCCCTAAATCATGTACGTTCCCGTGAATCAAAAGTAATCTCACACCTATGCCTCAGTCTGCGCCACCTCTTGCTTGTGTCACAGCGACAAATCGTGGTAGTCAACCATCGCAGCGATCACCAAGGACCAGTGTACAAAGTCATTATCAGCCTTGTAGTATTCATAGTACATTCAGTAACCATAGTCAGCGGACTTATTACAAGTGTGGTTTCCGTGGCCATATTCCAATTAATTGCCCTGATAGTCACCCTAAAAGGCGTCGTACTGATGATGAGTACCAGTCTGATCTGGCGTACTGTGCTTATCATAGAATACATGGACATGACACATCTGAGTGCAATGCTCTCTACAACATTCAGTACTCTAGATCTTTCCGTGGCCGTTCCAACCGCAGAACCAGGAGAGGAAACAGAGGCCGTGGTTCTCAGACTAACCAGAACCAGGCTCATTCTTCCAATTTCGGGGGAATTCGAGCACCCCAGTCAAACCGTCCTATGGAGACAGTAGGTGATAATGAGTACACCATCCCCATTCACAATTTCTTTGAAGCCTTAAACTGGGTGCTTGATGTCAGATGGGAAGACTTCGCCACAAGCGAGTCTCTCCATGCGCAATTAGACATCCCTGCGCTGAATCTGTACTGGAAGACGCTCAGTGACAGACAGATAGACAAACTTGAGACACGACACGAACTCTGGACCTCTCTCCTTGACGAAGACATTCGCAAACCCACAAACCAACACAACCTTTTCTACGCGTTGCATGATCCTGCTCCTAACCCTATTTACAAATAACGTTGGATTCTCTGACAGGTACCATTCTCTGACCCGCTTTCGCCTTATTAATTAAGACATGGCTCAATTCTACACTCCTCTCTAGCGCTAATCTTTGCCTGTCCCGTCCTTCCCGCTCACCCCACCGGAGTCCCAATAGAAGAGCCTGAATTTCTCTTCTCAATATCTGTCCCACGATCGCCTTCGCTGCTGGGTTAAGCCCTGGCTCTGTTTCTACGACTAAGAACCCTCCTCTCCAGAACTATTCTTCGTCTGTCCCGTCTTCCCCGTTCATCCCATTTGGGATCTTACCTGTACTATCGTTCGTTCGTTCGTTACTTCTGGTTACTGTGACTTTGTAAATGGTCCAAGTCGGACCGAAACGTCGTCGTAAGCTCCTCTATTTTATGTGCGGGTTATTTGTGTATCGTTCCAGTCACGGTATTGTGCCTTTTTTTGTTAATGTAAACAAATCTAAAATATATTTAGTTGGGTTAGGCTAAAATAAATTGTTCTTGTTATAATAAGGTTAGGTAAGTTTTCTAAGTTCCTTTTGGTGCAAAATTATAAATTTTAACATCAACATTAATGAAAAAAATATATCTTTAAACGTATAAGAGAAAATTTTAGAAAGGACTTAATTTTAAATGAGTTCTTGCTAATTGACTAGTTTTACATATTCGGCACGACACACACACACACACTAGGTAGTAGGTTGGTAGACAGCAACCACCCAGGGAAGTACTACCGTCCTGCCAGATGACTGTGAAACAGAAACCTGTAACTGTTTTGCATGATGGTAGGATTGCTGGTTTCTTTTTCTGTCTCATAAACACGCTAGATAACAGGGATATCGTGCTACTCCTACTTACACTTTGGTCACACTTCACAGACACGCACATGCATATATATATATACATACATCTAGGTTTTTCTCCTTTTTCTAAATAGCTCTTGTTCCTCTTTATTTCATCTATTGTCCATGGGGAAGTGGAAAAGAATCTTTCCTCCGTAAGCCATGCGTGTCGTATGAGGCGACTAAAATGCCGGGAGCAATAGGCTAGTAACCCCTTCTCCTGTAGACATTTACTAAAAAAGAGAAGAAGAAAAACTTTATAAAACTGGGATGCTTAAATGTGCGTGGATGTAGTGCGGATGACAAGAAACAGATGATTGCTGATGTTATGAATGAAAAGAAGTTGGATGTCCTGGCCCTAAGCGAAACAAAGCTGAAGGGGGTAGGGGAGTTTCGGTGGGGGAAATAAATGGGATTAAATCTGGAGTATCTGAGAGAGTTAGAGCAAAGGAAGGGGTAGCAGTAATGTTGAATGATCAGTTATGGAAGGAGTAATGAGAATATGAATGTGTAAATTCCAGAATTATGTGGATTAAAGTAAAGGTTGGATGCGAGAAGAGGGTCATAATAAGCGTGTATGCACCTGGAGAAGAGAGGAATGCAGAAGAGAGAGAGAGATTTTGGGAGATGTTAAGTGAATGTATAGGAGCCTTTGAACCAAGTGAGAGAGTAATTGTGGTAGGGGACCTGAATGCTAAAGTAGGAGAAACTTTTAGAGAGGGTGTGGTAGGTAAGTTTGGGGTGCCAGGTGTAAATGATAATGGGAGCCCTTTGATTGAACTTTGTATAGAAAGGGGTTTAGTTATAGGTAATACATATTTTAAGAAAAAGAGGATAAATAAGTATACAAGATATGATGTAGGGCGAAATGACAGTAGTTTGTTGGATTATGTATTGGTAGATAAAAGACTGTTAAGTAGACTTCAGGATGTACATGTTTATAGAGGGGCCACAGATATATCAGATCACTTTCTAGTTGCAGCTACACTGAGAGTAAAAGGTAGATGGGATACAAGGAGAATAGAAGCATCAGGGAAGAAAGAAGTGAAGGTTTATAAACTAAAAGAGGAGGCAGTTAGGGTAAGATATAAACAGCTATTGGAGGATAGATGGGCTAATGAGAGCATAGGCAATGGGGTCGAAGAGGTATGGGGTAGGTTTAAAAATGTAGTGTTAGAGTGTACAGCAGAAGTTTGTGGTTACAGGAAAGTGGGTGCGGGAGGGAAGAGGAGCGTTTGGTGGAATGATGATGTGAAGAGAGTAGTAAGGGAGAAAAAGTTAGCATATGAGAAGTTTTTACAAAGTAGAAGTGATGCAAGGAGGGAAGAGTATATGGAGAAAAAGAGAGAGGTTAAGAGAGTGGTGAAGCAATGTAAAAAGAGAGCAAATGAGAGAGTGGGTGAGATGTTATCAACAAATTTTGTTGAAAATAAGAAAAAGTTTTGGAGTGAGATTAACAAGTTAAGAAAGCCTAGAGAACAAATGGATTTGTCAGTTAAAAATAGGAGAGGAGAGTTATTAAATGGAGAGTTAGAGGTATTGGAAAGATGGAGGGAATATTTTGAAGAATTGTTAAATGTTGATGAAGATAGGGAAGCTGTGATTTCGTGTATAGGGCAAGGAGGAACAACATCTTGTAGGAGTGAGGAAGAGCCAGTTGTGAGTGTGGGGGAAGTTCGTGAGGCAGTAGGTAAAATGAAAGGGGGTAAGGCAGCCGGGATTGATGGGATAAAGATTGAAATGTTAAAAGCAGGTGGGGATATAGTTTTGGAGTGGTTGGTGCAATTATTTAATAAATGTATGGAGTACCTAGGGATTGGCAGAGAGCATGCATAGTTCCTTTGTATAAACGCAAAGGGGATAAAAGAGAGTGCAAAAATTATAGGGGGATAAGTCTGTTGAGTATACCTGGCAAAGTGTATGATAGAGTTATTATTGCAAGAATTAAGAGTAAGACGGAGAATAGGATAGCAGATGAACAAGGAGGCTTTAGGAAAGGTAGGGGGTGTGTGGACCAGGTGTTTACAGTGAAACATATAAGTGAACAGTATTTAGATAAGGCTAAAGAGGTCTTTGTGGCATTTATGGATATGGAAAAGGCGTATGACAGGGTGGATAGGGGGGCAATGTGGCAGATGTTGCAAGTGTATGGTGTAGGAGGTAGGATACTGAAAGCAGTGAAGAGTTTTTATGAGGATAGTGAGGCTCAAGTTAGGGTATGTAGGAAAGAGGGAAATTATTTCCCAGTAAAAGAAGGCCTTAGACAAGGATGTGTGATGTCACCGTGGTTGTTTAATATATTTATAGATGGGGTTGTAAGAAAAGTAAATGCGAGGGTCTTGGCAAGAGGCGTGGAGTTTAAAGATAATGAATCACACATAAAGTGGGAGTTGTCACAGTTGTTCTTTGCTGATGACACTGTTCTCTTGGGAGATTCTGAAGAGAAGTTGCAGAGATTGGTGGATGAATTTGGTAGGGTGTGCAAAAGAAGAAAATTGAAAGTGAATACAGGAAAGAGTAAGGTTATGAGGATAACAAAAAAATTAGGTGATGAAAGATTGGATATCAAATTGGAGGGAGAGAGTATGGAGGAGGTGAATGTATTCAGATATTTGGGAGTGGACGTGTCAGCGGATGGGTCTATGAAAGATGAGGTGAATCATAGAATTGATGATTGGAAAAGGGTGAGTGGTGAACTTAGGAGTCTGTGGAGACAAAGAACTTTGTCCTTGGAGGCAAAGAGGGGAATGTATGAGAGTATAGTTTTACCAACGCTCTTATATGGGTGTGAAGCATGGGTGATGAATGTTGCAGCGAGGAGAAGGCTGGAGGCAGTGGAGATGTCATGTCTGAGAGCAATGTGTGGTGTGAATATAATGAAGAGAATTCGTAGTTTGGAAGTTAGGAGGAGGTGCGGGATTACCAAAACTGTTGTCCAGAGGGCTGAGGAATGGTTGTTGAGGTGGTTCGGACATGTGGAGAGAATGGAGCGAAACAGAATAACTTCAAGAGTGTATCAATCTGTAGTGGAAGGAAGGCGGGGTAGGGGTCGGCCTAGGAAAGGTTGGAGGGAGGGGGTAAAGGAGGTTTTGTATGCGAGGGGCTTGGACTTCCAGCAGGCATGCGTGAGCGTGTTTGGTAGGAGTGAATGGAGACAAATGGTTTTTAATACTTGACGTGCTGTTGGAGTGTGAGCAAAGTAACATTTATGAAGGGGTTCAGGGAAACCGGCAGGCCGGACTTGAGTCCTGGAGATGGGAAGTACAGTGCCTGCACTCTGAAGGAGGGGTGTTAATGTTGCAGTTTAAAAACTGTAGTGTAAAGCACCCTTCTGGCAAGACAGTGATGGAGTGAATGATGGTGAAAGTTTTTCTTTTTCGGGCCACCCTGCCTTGGTGGGAATCGGCCAGTGTGATAATAAAAATATATATATATATATATATATATATATATATATATATATATATATATATATATATATATATATGTGTATATATATATATATATATATATATATATATATATATATATATATATATATATATATATATAAAAAATATATATATATATATATATATATATATTTATATATATATATATATATATATATATATATATATATATATATATATACATATATATATATTTACGATACAGGATGTAAAACAACCACGGGAAAAGTAGAATGATAACTCTAAGCATTTCGTGTTGTAATCAACACATCATCAGGAGCTTGCAAAAACTACAGAAAATGAGAGGATGTCCAAGCAAGTACGTTCCCAGAGGACCGTCTTCACTTGAGTGAGTGTGGGAGGGAGAGAGGAGGGTACAGGAAGCACTCCCAGGCACAACAGTGGGAGGGAGAGAGGAGGGTACAGGAAGTACTCCCAGGCACAACAGTGCCCACAACCAGAAGGATGATTATTATAGCATTAAAAAAATCCCTTAAGCACTGATATTGTAATAGCCTAAACGAAATTAACGTGACAATAATAAAAAATTCCATCATATTCCGCTATGCCATCAGTAACATTACGCACATATATTCTACTCACCCCGTGTTTTTTTGCACACACACATACACACACACAATATATATATATATATATATATATATATATAAATATATATATATATATATATATATATATATCTATATATATATATATATATATAATTATTATTGTAACCACGAACGAGTAGTATTGATCGATAACAACACTGCGACTAGCTAAGGACTCGAACGCATGCTACACTGGCCAGTCTCATGGTGAGCAAAACACATGAGGCTCTAACGCACAGGCCCACGCAATTCTAAAAGAATGACACACCCAGCCAAGCTAGGTATTTTACCATTATCCGGGGACATACGGTCATGTGGGAGCCTTTGAGCTAATTTCATTCTACTCCCTGTCCTTGTCCCTGAGGCAGGCCAAAGGAGCATGGATTCGAGTCCTTGGCTAGTCGCAGTTTGTTATTGATCAATACCACTCGTTCGTAGTTACAATAATAAAAAATACTGCTTGTTGGGCTAGTACACGAAACAGGGAGTAGAATGAATTTAGATGAGAAGCACCAACACCACCGTATGTCTCGGATGACAGTAAAACACCTAGCTTTGCTGGATCCATCATTCTCGTAGGATTGTGTGGTCCTGTGGGTTAGAGCTTCATGTGTTTTTGGTCACCTTGAGGCAGGTCTAAGCAGCATGGGCACGAGCCTTTAATGACCTCTTTTATATTGTCTCAAATGAGAGAACACAAAAGATTTCACAACAGTCTACCTCTCCTATGTTTTCATATTCCGTTCTCTCCTCCTCCTCTTCCTCTCTTTTTTTTCTCTTTGTTCTACCCCTTCCCTACTTCCTCCTCCTTCAGATCTGATCTTCCTTTTTTCTCTTTTGTTCTCTTAGTTTTCCTCTTCTTTATTCGACGTGTTTCGTTGCCTTCTCCTTTTCTTCCTGCTTTCCCTTAATCTTCTTCCTACATTTTTCACTCAATTCAAAAGACTTATTTATTTCTTAAAATTTCATAACGAATGTCGGTATGAATATTGCATGAAGTGACGTTCAGTGAGACAGACTTATTTCTCAACCTGATTTTTAGATGAGGCACGAAATTCAGTATGCACGAAGTTATCGTGGAGCTGTTGCACAGATGTATTGTGGAGCTGTTGCACAGTTGTGGTTATTGTTGAGCTGTTGCACTGATGTTATTGTGGAGCTGTTGTACAGTTGTGGTTATTGTTGAGCTGTTGCACAGATGTTATTGTGGAGCTGTTGTACAGATGTTATTGTGGAGCTGTTTCACACACGTAGTTATTGTGTTGTTGCACATATGCAGTTGTTGAGCTGTTGCACAGATATAGTTGTTGTGGAGCTGTTGCACAGTTGTAATTCTGAAGCTGTTGCACACTGCACAGTATGTTTCTCATCTCTTGCAGGATTGCATCCTAGCTCAGTGTTGCATTCTGCACTTAGTAGTACGCTTGGAATACCTGTATGATTTACATTAAATTTTAATTACAATTTAAGTTATTCTTCAACTTACTCATTTGTAATTAATATTAAAGTTACTAGTACAAAAAATAACAAATTACAATTACTTGGTATTTCGGCTTAAATAATATTAAATTATCCTAAAATTTTACTCTTTTAATCATTGTTAAACGTTCGATATATTAAGTAAATATTTTTCTTCATATTTTGTAATTAAATGTAAGCACTTGAAGAATTCACAAGAATACCATCAGTTGCATTCTCAGAGCCAAACAGATAGAGGATATGTGCTTAATGTTTGTTACATTAAATCAGCCATGGTTTCGGGAAAATAAGTAGGTTAAATTTATGTCAATAAGCGTCGTTTCATCTAATATATTTTGATGTGTTAGATATAAAACAAAATGTTTTAAAATACAAAAATTTCATTTAGTACAATATAAACAAGGAAACTGTGCTCAATAACAACCTACATAGAAACAGAAACACATGACAACTTTCTGGGGTCTTCGTCGTCATTTATCTGCTAAAGAGGAACCCAGATGGTAACTGGATATCAGATTGGAGGGAGAGAGTATGGAGGAGGTGAATGTATTCAGATATTTGGGAGTGGACGTGTCAGCGGATGGGTCTATGAAAGATGAGGTGAATCATAGAATTGATGAGGGGAAAAGGGTGAGCGGTGCACTTAGGAGTCTGTGGAGACAAAGAACTTTGTCCTTGGAGGCAAAGATGGGAATGTATGAGAGTATAGTTTTACCAACGCTCTTATATGGGTGTGAAGCATGGGTGATGAATGTTGCAGCGAGGAGAAGGCTGGAGGCAGTGGAGATGTCATGTCTGAGGGCAATGTGGGGTGTGAATATAATGCAGAGAATTCGTAGTTTGGAAATTAAGAGGAGGTGCGGGATTACCAAAACTGTTGTCCAGAAGGCTGAGGAAGGGTTGTTGAGGTGGTTCGGACATGTAGAGAGAACGGAGCAAAACAGAGTGACTTCAAGAGTGTATCAGTCTGTAGTGGAAGGAAGGCGGGGTAAGGGTCGGCCTAGGAAAGGTTGGAGGGAAGGGGTAAAGATGGTTTTGTGTGCGAGGGGCTTGGACTTCCAGCAGGCATGCGTGAGCGTGTTTGATAGGAGTGAATGGAGACAAATGGTTTTTAATACTTGACGTGCTGTTGGAGTGTGAGCAAAGTAACATTTATGAAGGGGTTCAGGGAAACTGGCAGGCCGGACTTGAGTCCTGGAGATGGGAAGTACAGTGCCTGCACTCTGAAGGAGAGGTGTTAATGTTGCAGCTTAAAAACTGTAGTGTAAAGCACCCTTCTGGCAAGACAGTGATGGAGTGAATGATGGTGAAAGTTTTTCTTTTTCGGGCCACCCTGCCTTGGTGAGAATCGACCAGTGTGTTAATAAAATAATAATAATAATAATAATAATAATAATAATAATAATAATAATAATAATAATAATAATAATAACCAACTGATACAGTGGTTAACACTCAGGACTGTGAATTATAAACGTCTACTGCCATGAGCTATGATGACGACTTAGTGCACTTCAGAGACAAGCTAATGTGGGGAATCGACTATAAAAACCCTCATTTGTGGTCCCAGTGAGGCCCATGGTAATCTTTCAGTTCTAGCTAGAAATATACCTTATTAGATCATTCCTATTAGAGCCTGCTAATGCTGTGGTCAGCATCCTGGCCTGCCAGGTTTCACTAGGTACGTGTCATAGGTTCAGGTCTAAAAAGTTCTGCTGATCCTGGGTTCAGCATCCTCGACTGTCAGGTTTCACTAGGTACGTGTCATAGGTTCAGGTCTAAAAAGTTCTCCTGACCCTGGAGTCAGCATCCTGGCCTGTCAGGTTTTACCTTACTTGTATGGACTAATAAAAACACACAAACCAGGGAATCTAGTCAGACCAATTATTAGCTCCATAGGATCAGTTTCATATAAATATAACAAATGGCTTGTTGACATTTTGAACCCTATTGTTGGCAAAATTTCTAAATTTAATGTTAAAAACAATATAGATTTAGTTGACAAATTGAGCTCCTAGACTGAATTGAATGATTTTAACATGGTTAGTTTTGATGTTACATCCTTGTTTACGAAAGTTCCTGTTGATGATTTATTAAGTTTCTTATCTGAAGAACTCGTTAATTATGATTTACCATTGCCAGTTCCTACTATAATTGAACTTATTAAACTTTGCATTGTTGATGCACAATTTGTATTTAATTGTAAGTTTTACACTCAGAAGTTTGGTATGGCAATGGGAAATCCTCTTTCACCTGTTCTTAGTAACCTATATATGGAGTTTTTGAAACAAGATTGCTTAACACAATCCTCCCTAATAGACCTAAATGGTTCAGATATGTTGATGATATTTTGCGTCTTATGCCCAAGAATGTAGACATACACCATTTCCTTGTTAAATTAAATAGCTTAGCCCATTCTATAAACTTTACTGTTGAGTCTAAGGAAAATAACTCATTGCCTTTTCTAGATGTTTTAATTATTAAGGGTAATAATGAATTCAAATTTAAAATTTACAGAAAACCTACAAATAACTGTTGATATGTACACTATTGTTCTTCACATCAAGATAGAGTTAAACTGTCTGTTTTCTCATCAATGTTTTTGAGAGCTTTGCGTATTTGTAGTCCAGAGTTCATAGATAAAGAAATAATCAAAATTTATGAAATAGCTAATGATCTGAAATGCCCGAGAAACGTAATTGATAAAACCTTTAAAATTGCTAGAAATATTTTTTACAATAGAAAAAGGAACAACCAAATTCAACTAAAAATATGTTAGTTCTCCCTTAGAACGAAATCTTGGTTGATATGTCTTCTCTTCGACTTTTAATATCAAAGTTGATTTAAAAATGTTGATACAGTAAAAAAAGTTTTGATAACGAATTCCCCCCAAAATGCTGACAGATGTGTCTATAAGACTCATTGTAAAATTTGAGATGAAGCTTATTACGGTCAAAACTGGTAAAAGTCTCGAACTAAGATTAAAACAACATAAACACCGCATTAGAACTGGACAAGATTCCAATGTTCTATTTGTTCACGTGAGAGATTTTAACCATCCAATTGATTTTCAATAAGTTGAGAAAGTTGTATCAAGCAAGCCTATAGTCGACAGGAATGTAATTGAATCTTGTTTCATAAAAAACAGTTTTGACAACAAAATGAATATATCCTTTAGTTTATATAAATTAGATCAATTTATAATAGAATTTGGGAAGAATTTAATAATACATTGGACAAATAATAAATCTTAATTCTTGGGTAGAATAGTTTGTGGGTTGCATGAAGGACCTGTCTAGTTGGACCAGCAGGCTTGCCGCAGTGTTCTCTTTCTTATGAGCTGCGCTTCAGGTGTTGCTCTGTTTTGGGATGTGATGGTGAGGTGTGATCTAGACCCTTTATATGCCTTCCTTTGATGCATTACTTTTACTGCTCCTTGATAATGTGAGTAGTCACGAAAGCGCTCGGAATTTTATTATTCTTTCACAGTGTTTCGCTTATTCTGAAATCACCTGTTTACTGTGATTTTATTGTATATATATATATATATATATATATATATATATATATATATATATATATATATATAGATATATATATACAATGTCGTGCCGAATAGGTAAAACTAGTCAATTAGCAAGAACTCATTTAAAATTAAGTCCTATCTAAAAATTTCTGTTATACGTTTAAAGATATATTTTTTTCATTTACGTTAATGTAAAATTTTTTAATTTTGTACCAAAAGAATCTTAGAAAAATTACCTATCCTTATTATAACAAGCGCAATTTATTTTAGCCTATCCCAACTAAATATATTTTAAATACGTTTACAGTAATTTAATACTAAACAAACACAATGAAATATATTTTTTTCGTTAGGTTTACAATGATATTTGCGATATTTTTGCAAACAAAAATTTTCGCTTGTTCTATATGGCAAGATGAGCGTTGCTATTTAAGCCAAGATCGCAAGTTCTGCCTATTCGGCACGATATATATATATATATATATATATATATATATATATATATATATATATATATATATATATATATATATATATATATATATTCATATATATATATATATATATATATATATATATATATATATATATATATATATATATACATATATATTCATTTATATATATAGTAGCATAGGAGTCACCGACCACGGTTACCCATATAGTCTAAGGGTAACCGTGGCCGGTGACACCTATGCTACTCTGAGACCACTCTCCCTGCTTTGTATGCTCCCTTGCAACACTGCACAGCTCGCGATTGTTTGCATATATATATATATATATATATATATATATATATATATATATATATATATATATATATATATATATATATATATATCGTGCCGAATAGGCAGAACTTGCGATTTTGGCTTAAATAGCATATATATATATATATATATATATATATATATATATATATATATATATATATATATATATATATATATATATATATATATATATATATATATATACCAGCCAACAATACCCTCAATGCAGCAAACTGCCCCGACGGCATCACCACCTATCCTTGGAAGAATGGCAAGCTCTTTGCATGGAACTATACCTGTGTGTCCACACTGGCTGACACCTATATCCATCACAGCGTCAGGCGACAGGGAGGAGCTGCTGATCACAGGGAGGAGTACAAGATCAGCAAGTACAGGGACATAAGCCAACAGTATCAATTTGTCCCAGTGGGATCAGAGTCCTTGGGATCATGGGGAAAAAATGCCACACGTTTCCTTAAAAAATTGGGTTCCAGAGTCATCGACACCACCAGGGATCCAAGGGCAGCCACTTTCATGTTCCAGCGCCTCAGTGTTGCCATCCAGATGGGAAATGCTTGCTGCATTCTTGGCTCGCGTTCGGCTTCAGAGGAGCTAGAGGAAATCCATAATCTTTAACGCATTGTACCATCGTATTCATGTTTGTGTTTTCTGTACATGTATTCTGTCTATTAATAAATTTTCCCCTACAATATAAAATATTCAGTGGTGACCTGTACTTAACTCATTGGTGAAATATACTTAACTTTGTTAAGAAGTGTCTTGTGTGCTCCCGTGGGCTGAACCAAGATGCCCTCCATCGAGCAATTCTTCCAGCAGCTTAAGGAAGAATTGAGGGTAGCGAAGATGGAGATACGGCGATTGACCGAGGAAAACAAGAGGATTCGTAGTAGTCCTCCTGTTTCGAGTCCTCAGGTCAAGAAGGGATCGTGGTCAGTGGCTGGACAGCAGGGGACGAAGTTGACGATCAAGAAGACGAATGGAAAGCCAGAAACGATGAAGAAGAAAGAGACTGCTGTGGAAACTCTTGTGGAAACCTCCAACGCATTCTCGGTGCTACACGACAAATGCGAGTCGACAACCGGGATCGTCACGAAGAACGACAACAAGGAAGGTAAGAATATTGTTGTTGTTGGGGATAGCCAGGTTAGATACATGGATAGGGCATTCTGCTTGAAGGACAGGAGTAGGAGACAGAGGGTATGCTTTCCTGGTGCTGGGATGGAGGACGTTGTTAGCCGGCTTGACAACATCATGAACGGTAATGGGATCAATCCTATTATTTGCCTCAGTGCTGGAGGCAATGATGTAGGCAAGCATAGAATTGAGGATTTAGTTTGAAAGTTCAGGACAGCTATAGACATAATTAGGAAGAAGGGGGGGGCGCCCTGTTATATGTGCCATTTTGCCAAGAAGAGGTGTTAGTAATGAATGGTTGTCCAGAGCAATTGGTATTAATTGTTGGCTGGATAAACACTGTAAGGATAATGCAGTACCATTCATTGACAACTGGGACAACTTCTATGGCCGAAATGACATGTATGCCAGGGATGGGGTTCACTTATCCAGGGCAGGTGTGGGTTTTCTTGCTAACTCAGTTGAGGGGGTTGTTAGGACTTTAAACTAGGATTAGTTAGAGGTATGGGTTTAGAAATGATAAATAATGAGTATGGATGCATTGACTTAAGCTCTGATATTAAAAATCTTAATAGTAACTGTCATGGAGTAACTCTGGTTAATGATAATTTCAGAAATTGTGTAAAAACAAAGATCAATAGGGAAAATGTGCAGAAGAAAAAACATGTGATGGTATTTTATGCTAACAGTCGAAGTGCAAGAAATAAAATTAATGAACTACGTTTGGTATCATGTGCTGGGAACTTTGATATCATTGCATTAACTGAAACGTGGTATGATTTAAAGAGTCGGGATGTGGCTGCTGAGTGTAATATTCAAGGATTTAAGTTGTTCAATGTGGATATATATAATGGGAAGGGGGGAGGAGTTGTATTATATGTTAGAGGAAATATTAATTGTTGCATAAAAACAGGTATAAAAACAGATGGAGGAGTAACAGAATCTGTTTGGGTAGAGTTTGTAGAGGGTCAAGAAAAACTGATTCTAGGTGTAATATACCGACCTCCTGGCTTGGATCACGATAGAGGGAGACTTCTTTGGGACGAAATTGCTAGGGCTTCTAGACACAATAACATAGTCATAGTAGGGGACTTTAACTTTAGTCAAATTGACTGGAATTCTTTGACAGGTAATCTAGAGTCCAGTGACTTTATGGAAACAGTTCAGGACTGTTTTCTGAAGCAGAGCGTAACAGAGCCTACCAGGGGTAATAATTTGCTAGACCTAGTCTTGTCAAATAAGGAAACACTTGTGAATAATCTGGAGATCACTGAAGAGCTTGGCGCAAGTGATCACAAGTCCATCACTTTTAGCATTAATTGGGAATGCAAGAATAATGATAATACAGTAAAAATCCCTGATTTCCGTTCTGCCGACTGTAATGGACTTAGGGAACATCTGTCTAATCTTGATAGGGGTTATCTAGCTAATGATTTTATTGGCGATGATCATACTTATGATTATGAAGGGATCTGCTTTTATGATTTTTTTCTTAATAATGTACACCGTTCCCAGAGTATATACATTCCCCAGAGAGATATTAGGTCTAATAATAACTATCCCAAATGGGTTAACAGTAGGTTAAAGCATCTATTAGAGGAGAAAAGGGGAATTTATAGGCGCATCAGAAGAGGAGAGGTTAACCTTACTGACCAATATGTTCAGCTTAAAAAAGAAGTAAAGAAGGGGATTAGAAAGGCTAAACGTGACTACGAAATTAGAGTTGCTAGTGAATCTAAGACTAATCCAAAGGGGTTCTTTCAGGTGTATAGGACGAAGGTGAAGGAAAAAGTAGGACCTCTGAAAACTGGGAATGGACAGCTGACGGATAACGAACTGGAAATGTGTTCCTTATTTAATAACTATTTTTTGTCAGTTTTTACACAGGAAGATGTAAATGAGATTCCAGTAATTAACAATTATTTAGTTCCTGATGTATTTAAATTAACTAATATTACTGTCACGAGGGACATGGTTATTAAACAGATAGACAAACTGAAGCAAAATAAATCCCCGGGACCCGATGAGTTGTTTTCCAGGGTACTTAAGGAATGTAAGATGGAGCTTAGTCAGCCATTAACGAGTGTATTCAATGCGTCCATCCTTACCAGTGTTTTGCCAGAGTTGTGGAAGATGGCTAATGTGGTTCCTATACTCAAATCAGGGGATAAGTCCGTTCCTTCAAATTACCGTCCAATAAGCCTGACATCTATAGTGGGCATGTTATTGGAATCAATTATAGATGACATTATTAGAAGTCACCTTGAAGAGCATAACTTGATAAATGATCCTCACCATGGATTCACGAGAGGTCGTTCCTGCCTGACAAACTTGCTGACGTTCTTCAATAGAGCATTTGAGGCAGTTGACAGTGATTAAGAATATGATATTGTTTATTTGGACTTTAGTAAAGCCTTCGATAAAGTACCTCACAGGAGACTCTTGAAAAAAGAGGCAGCTCATGGTATAGGAGGTAAAGTTCTATTGGCATGGCTTACCAATAGAAAGCAGAGGGTTACCATTAATGGAGTGAAATCTGAATGGGGATTAGTCACTAGTGGCGTTCCACAAGGACCAGTTTTGGGCCCTCTCTTGTTCATAATTTACATTAATGACCTTGATGAAGGGATTACGAGTGACATGAGTAAGTTTGCTGATGATACAAAGATAGGCCGTATAATTCACTCTGAGGAGGATAACAATGAACTCCAGGAGGATTTGGACAAATTAATGTCCTGGTCTGAAAAAATGGCAGATGAAGTTCAGTGTCGATAAGTGTAAGGTACTTGCCCTTGGAAATGAAAATAACCCTCGAAGCTATAATCTAGGTGAAGTAGAGCTTGATCATACAGAATGTGGAAAGGACTTGGGAGTCATGGTGAGCAGAAATCTAAAGCCAAGACAGCAGTGCCTTAGTGTGCGCAACAAGGCCAACAGATTACTTGGATTTATCTCAAGAAGTATAAGTAACAGAAGTCCAAAAGTTATTTTACAGCTCTATATATCACTAGTGAGGCCTCATTTAGATTATGCTGCTCAGTTTTGGTCCCCTTACTACAGGATGGATATAGACTCATTAGAGAACATACATTCTCTTAGCTGGAGACTTCAACATCAACCTTGGCTTACTAGATGATCAGCCTGTAACTGATTTCATCAACAATATGAACAACACACTTCTCATACCAACAATAACTAAACCAACCAGGCTCACTGAGACAAGTGCAACCATAATAGACCACATATGGACCAATATACTAGCCCCCCTTAAATCAGGGATAATCACAGATAGCACTACAGACCACTGCCCTACCTTCCTCCTGACAAACATTAGTAAACCACCACTTGAATACAACAAAGTCTCATTTAGACTCCATGACGAGGCCTCAGTAAGGAAGTTCACAGCTGACCTAGAGACTGTTGATTGGCCTACAGAATTCTCCAAGGCCAATGGTATTGATGACTGGACAGACATCTTTCTTAACAAATTACTTAGACTATACAACAAACATTGTCCTATAAAAACAAAACAGATCACAAACAAACGGCTTGGTTGCCCATGGCTAACCAGCATCATTCTGAAATCCATTGACAAGAAACATCAATATGAAAAGCAATATAGACAGGGCTTAATACACAAAGATACTCTTAAACACTATTCATCAGCTCTCACCAAAGTAATAAAAAAAGCCAAACAACTATACTACTCCAGTAGATTCACAGACACTAGAGGAGATATAAAAAAGACCTGGAAAACACTCTCTCAGATTCTAGGGACCCACAAACTGAGAAAAACCAAGAATATTGTCCTAACTAAACCTAATGAAACACCACTACATCCCACTGACACAGCTAACAAGATAAACGACTTCTTCTCAAACATAGGATCTAATCTCGCCAGTAAAATCCCACATACCAATGCCCATGCCGGGGACTACCTAGATGGAAATTTCCCTAATTCCTTCTATCTTGCACCAACTGAGCCCACGGAAGTCATTGAGATCATAAAGTCACTTAAAAATAACTCGGGGAATCTGTCTCATGTCCCACCATTACTGTACAAGCGAGCGGCCCATGTCCTTTCGCATGCTATTTCATTACTTTTTAACAAGTCAATAGAGACTAGCACCTTCCCGAAACTACTCAAGATGGCAAGGGTTACACCAATACATAAAGGTGGTGACCCTACAGACTTAAACAACTATAGGCCAATATCTAACTTACCATTGCTATCCAAAATCTTTGAGAAACTCGTGCACAGGAGACTGTATTCATTTATAACGGCTCAAAACATACTCAACCCCTGCCAGTTTGGATTTAGGAAAAATAAAAGCACTAATGATGCAATCATAAAAATGCTAGATCTGCTTTACACAGCATTGGAAAATAAGGAATATCCACTAGGAATTTTTATTGACCTAAGAAAAGCTTTTGACACAGTAGACCACGACATTCTACTCCACAAACTTGATCACTACGGTATAAGAGGCCATGCACTTGCTTATTTCAAATCTTACATTACTAATAGGTATCAGTACGTCACCATTAAAGACACAGCATCAGCAACACGGCCACTTGATACTGGAGTTCCGCAGGGAAGTGTCCTTGGTCCCCTGCTCTTCCTCATATACATCAATGACCTTCCAAACGTATCCCAACACCTGAAACCCATTCTCTTTGCTGATGACACGACTTATGTCATCTCTCACCCTAATCTTGCCACCCTCAACACCATTGTGAATGAGGAGCTGATTAAAATATCGACTTGGATGACAGCCAATAAACTTACGCTTAACACTGACAAAACCTACTATATTATGTTTGGTAGCAGAGCAGGAGATGCACAAATTAACATTAAGATTGACAACACTCTAATTACCAGAAATAATGGGGGAAAATTCCTAGGCTTATACCTTGACAACAACCTGAATTTCAGCACCCATATCCAGCATATAGCCAAAAAAGTATCCAAAACGGTTGGGATCCTCTCCAAGATACGATACTACGTGCCGCAAAATGCCCTTCTCACACTATACCACTCACTTATTTATCCATACCTCACCTATGCTATTTGTGCTTGGGGATCAACTGCAGCAACACACCTAAAGCCAATAATAACCCAACAAAAAGCTGCAGTAAGAATAATCACTAAATCCCATCCCTGGCAACACACCCCCCCACTCTTCATAGATCTAAACTTGCTCCCAGTTCAGTACATCCACACTTACTACTGTGCAATCTATATCTACAGGGCCTTAAACTCTAATATCAACCTTGACCTAAAACGCTTTCTTGATAGTTGTGACAGAACCCACAGGCATAACACCAGACACAAACATCTCTACGACATTCCCCGTGTCCGACTAAACCTTTACAAAAATTCAATGTATGTCAAAGGCCCTAAAATCTGGAATACCCTACCTGAGAACTCTAGAACTGCAGACACATTCATCACCTTCAAAACTACCATTAGAAAACATCTTATCTCCCTTATACACCCCGTCAACTAACTACACGAATACCACCTGGTGGTTCACACTTACACTCACTCACTCATTTGACCATAAACGGAAATATTAATCTCAGTCTTAAAATAATGAATCCTGTGATACTCCAATACTGAAACTATGTACTGTGCCAAAACAAAAGCATTCACATTGCTAAACTCACAAACTAGTATTTAGTCACTTAGCCATAATACCAACTTACCTCATAATTTGTAATATTTTACAATTAAGAATAAAACTAAGTATGCCCGAAATGCCTAGCCATGCTAAGCGTTCTAGTGGTACACTCTGTAATCACAATTTTACTACATGTAAACCAAACAATAACCAAATTTCTGTAAACTCAGCATTGTAATCCTTATAGAGAATAAACTTTGAATTTGAATTGAATTTGAATTTGAACTAAAATGATTTACTGTGTAAGGAACCTCCCGTATGAAGATAGACTTAAAGCCTTAAATCTCCACTCTCTGGAGAGGCGTAGAATGAGGGGAGATATAATTGAAGTGTATAAGTGGATGACAGCATAAACAAGGGAGATATTAATAAAGTACTGAGGGTGTAGAACCAGGTAAGAACCAGAAATAATGGATTTAAGTTGGATAAATTTAGATTAAGAAAGGACGTAGGTAAGCACTGATTTTCTAACAGAGTTGTAGATGCGTGGAACAGTCTTCCCAGTTGGGTGATAGAGGCTAGGACCTTGGGTAGCTTTAAAAGAGACTGGACAAATATATGAGTCGGAGGGGCTGGGTTAGATTGGTGTCATTGGGTACGGGAGTTATTTTTTGGGTAGCTTTAGGGAGAGGTCGTTTTGATAAGGACCTGCCTCGCATGGGCCAGTAGGCCTTCTGCAGTGTTCCTCCATTCTTATGTTCTTATGTTCTTAGGAGAAGAAAATATTCAAACAGCTCCAGGGAGAACCTTGAGTTTTACCTGAGGTACGTTTATTGTCTTCTCTGAGGATGAGAGTCCCCAGTCCAATTATAGAGGTGGTACCTCCCTATATTAATATATATATATATATATATATATATATATATATATATATATATATATATATATATATATATATATATATATATATATATATATTCAAACAGCTCCGGGGAGAACCTTGAGTTTTCCCTGAGGTACGTTTATTGTCTTCTCTGAGGATGAGGGTCCCCAGTCCAGCTATAGAGGTGAGTGGTGACCTGTACTTCGCTCTTGAGTGGTGACCTGTACTCGCTCTTGAGTGGTGACCTGTACTTTGAGTGCTGACCTGTACTTAACTCTGTGAAGAAGTGTCTTGTTTGCTCCCGTGGACTGAACCAAGATGCCCTCCATCGAGCAACTTTACCAGCAACTTAAGGAAGAATTGAGGGCAGCGAAGATGGAGATACGGCGATTGACCGAGGAAAACAAGAGGATTCGTAGTAGTCCTCCTGTTTCGAGTCCTCAGGTCAAGAAGGGATCGTGGTCAGTGGCTGGACAGCAGGGGACGACGAAGTTGACGATCAAGAAGACGAATGGAAAGCCAGAAACGATGAAGAAGAAAGAGACTGCTGTGGAAACTCCCGTGGAAACCTCCAACGCATTCTCGGTGCTACCCAACGAATGTGAGTCTACTACTGGGATCGTCACGACGAACGACAACAAGGAAGGTAAGAATATTGTTGTTGTTGGGGATAGCCAGGTTAGATACATGGATAGGGCATTCTGCTTGAAGGACAGGAGTAGGAGACAAAGGGTATGCTTTCCTGGGGCTGGGATGGAGGACATTGTTAGCCGGCTTGACAACATCATGAACGGTAATGGGATCAATCCTATTATTTGCCTCAGTGCTGGAGGCAATGATGTAGGCAAGCGTAGAAGTGAGGATTTAGTTAGAAAGTTCAGGACAGCTATAGACATGATTAGGAAGAAGGGGGGGCGCCCTGTTATATGTGGCATTTTGCCAAGAAGAGGTGTTGGTAATGAATGGTTGTCCAGAGCAATTGGTATTAATTGTTGGCAGGATAAACACTGTAAGGATAATGCAGTACCATTCATTGACAACTGGGACAACTTCTATGGCCGAAATTACATGTATGCCAGGGATGGGGTTCACTTATCCAGGGCCAGTGTGGGTTTTCTTGCTAACTCAGTTTAGGGGGTTGTTAGGACTTTAAACTAGGATTAGTTAGAGGTATGGGTTTAGAAATGATTAATAATGAGTATGGATATATTGACTTATGCTCTGATATTAAGAATCTTAATAGTAACTGTCATGGAGTAACTCTGGGTAATGATAATTTCAGAAATTGTGTAAAAACAAAGATGAATAGGAAAAATGTGCAGAAGAAAAAACATATGATGGTATTTTATGCTAACAGTCGAAGTGCAAGAAATAAAATTAATGAACTACGTTTGGTAGCGTGTGCTGGGAACTTTGATATCATTGCATTAACTGAAACGTGGTATGATTTAAAGAGTCGGGATATGACTGTTGAGTGTAATATTCAGGGATTTAAGTTATTCAATGTGGATAGATGTAATGGGAAGGGGGGAGGAGTTGCATTGTATGTTCGAGAAAATATTAATTGTTGCATAAAAACAGGTATAAAAATAGATGGAGCAGTAACAGAGTCTGTTTGGGAAGAGTTCGTGGAGGGTCAAGAAAAACTAATTCTAGGTGTAATATACCGACCTCCAGGCTTGGATCACGATAGAGGGAGACTTCTTTGGGACGAAATTGTTAGGGCTTCTGTACACAGTAACGTAGTCATAGTAGGGGACTTTAACTTTAGCCAAATTGACTGGAATTCTTTGACAGGTAATCTGGAGTCCAGTGACTTCATGGAAACAGTTCAGGACTGTTTTCTGAAACAGAGTGTAACTGAACCTACCAGGGGTAATAATTTGCTAGACCTAGTCTTGTCAAATAAGGAAACACTCGTGAATAATCTGGAGATCACTGAAGAGCTTGGCGCAAGTGATCACAAATCCATCACCTTTAGCATTAATTGGGAATGCAAGAATAATGATAATACAGTAAAAATCCCCGATTTTCGTTCTGCCGATTATAATGGACTTAGGGAACATCTGTCTAATCTTGATTGGGGTTATCTAGCTAATGATTTTATTGACGATAATCATACTTATGAATATGAAGGGATCTGCTTTTATGATTGTTTTCTTAATAATGTACACAGTGCCCAGAGTATATACATTCCCCAGAGAGAAATTAGGTCTAATAATAACAATCCCAAATGGGTTAACAGGAGGCTAAAGCATCTATTAGGGGAGAAAAGGGGAATTTATAGGCGCATCAGAAGAGGAGAGGTTAACCTTACTGACCAATATGTTCAGCTTAAAAGAGAAGTAAAAAAAGCGATTAGAAAGGCTAAACGTGACTATGAAATTAGAGTTGCTAATGAATCAAAGACTAATCCAAAGGGGTTCTTTCAAGTGTATAGGACGAAGGTGAAGGAAAAAGTAGGACCTCTGAAATCTGGGAATGGACAGCTGACGGATAATGAACTGGAAATGTGTTCCTTATTTAATGACTATTTTTTGTCAGTTTTTATACAGGAAGATGTAAATGAGATTCCAGTAATTAACAATTATTTAGTTCCTGATGAATTCAAGTTAACTAATATTACTGTCACGAGGGACATGGTTATTAAGCGGATAGACAAACTGAAACAAAATAAGTCCCCGGGACCCGATGAGTTGTTTTCAAGGGTACTTAAGGAATGCAAGATGGAGCTTAGTCAGCCATTAACGAGTGTATTCAATGCGTCCATCCTTACCAGTGTTGTGCCAGAGATGTGGAAGATGGCTAATGTGGTTCCTATATTCAAATCAGGGGATAAGTACACTCCTTCAAATTACCGTCCAATAAGCCTGACATCTATAGTGGGCAAGTTATTAGAATCAATTATAGCTGACATTATCAGAAGTCACCTTGAAGAGCATAACTTGATAAATGAATCTCAGCATGGATTCACGAGAGGTCGTTCCTGCCTGACAAACTTACTGACGTTCTTCAATAGAACATTTGAGGCAGTTGACAGTGATAAGGAATATGATATTGTTTATTTGGATTTTAGTAAAGCCTTCGACAGAGTACCTCACAAGAGACTCTTGAGAAAAGTGGCAGCTCATGGTATAGGAGGTAAAGTTCTAGCATGGATTGAGGCATGGCTTACCAATAGAAAGCAGAGAGTTACCATTAATGGAGTGAAATCTGAATGGGGATTAGTCACTAGTGGCGTTCCACAAGGATCAGTTTTGGGCCCTCTCTTGTTCATAATTTACATTAATGACCTTGATGAAGGGATTACTAGTGACATGAGTAAGTTTGTTGATGATACAAAGATAGGCCGTATAATTCACTCTGAGGAGGATATCAATGAACTCCAGGACGATTTGAACAAATTAATGTCTTGGTCTGAGAAATGGCAGATGAAGTTTAATGTGGATAAGTGTAAGGTACTTGCCCTTGGTAATGAAAATAACCCTCGAAGCTATAATCTAGGTGAAGTAGAGCTTGGTCATACAGAATGTGAAAAAGACTTGGGAGTCATGGTAAGCAGAAATCTAAAGCCAAGACAGCAGTGCCTCAGTGTGCGCAACAAGGGCAACAGATTACTTGGATTTATCTCAAGAAGTATAAGTAACAGAAGTCCAAAAGTTATTTTACAGCTCTATACATCACTAGTGAGGCCTCATTTAGATTATGCTGCTCAGTTTTGGTCCCCTTACTACAGGATGGACATAGACTCATTAGAGAACATACAGAGAAGAATGACTAAAATGATTTACTGTGTAAGGAACCTCCCGTATGAAGATAGACTTAAAGCCTTAAATCTCCACTCTCTGGAGAGGCGTAGAA
The DNA here is from genome assembly GCF_038502225.1 of Cherax quadricarinatus. NCBI lineage: Eukaryota > Metazoa > Arthropoda > Malacostraca > Decapoda > Parastacidae > Cherax > Cherax quadricarinatus. The sequence continues at coordinate 19,910,979 of NC_091360.1, read as the reverse complement.
TGAGGGGAGATATCATTGAAGTGTATAAGTGGATGACGGGCATAAACAATGGAGACATTAATAAAGTACTGAGGGTGTCGAACCAGGTAAGAACCAGGAATAATGGATTTAAGTTGGATAAATTTAGATTTAGAAAGGACATAGGTAAGTACTGGTTTTCTAACAGAGTTGTAGATGCGTGGAACAGTCTTCCCAGTGGGGTGATAGAGGCTAGGTCCTTGGGTAGCTTTAAGAAGAGACTGGACAAATATATGAGTGGGAGGGCCTGGGTTTGATTGGTGTTGGGGGGTGCGGGATTTGTTTCTTGAGTAGCTTTAGGTAAGAACATAAGAACATAAGAACGAAGGAACACTGCAGAAGGCCTACTGGCCCATGCGAGGCAGGTCCAAGTCTCCTACCGGCTTACGCCAATGCACCCAACCTAGTCAGGTCAGGTCACATTGACTTAAGGGAGGAACACGGCAACCGACCTGGTAGCACAAGCTATCAGGTCTAACTCACACCCACCCACATCTACTCATGTATTTATCCAACCTATTTTTAAAGCTACACAACGTTCTAGCCTCTATAACGGTACTTGGGAGTTTGTTCCACTCATCCACAACTCTATTACCAAACCAGTACTTTCCTATATCCTTCCTGAATCTGAATTTTTCCAACTTAAAACCATTGCTGCGAGTCCTGTCTAGGCTAGATATTTTCAGCACACTATTTACATCCCCTTTATTTATTCCTGTCTTCCATTTATACACCTCAATCATATCCCCCCTAATTCTACGTCTTTCTAGAGAGTGCAGTTTCAGGGCCCTTAGTCTATCCTCATAGGGAAGGTTTCTGATACATGGGATCAACTTTGTCATCCTCCTTTGTACATTTTCCAGAGAATTTATATCCATTCTGTAATACGGTGACCAAAACTGTGCAGCATAATCTAAATGAGGCCTAACCAAGGATGTATAGAGTTGAAGAACAACCTGAGGACTCCTATTATTTATGCTTCTTGATATGAAGCCAAGGATTCTATTAGCTTTATTGCGAACACTTATGCACTGTTGTCTTGGTTTCAGATTACTGCTAACCAGAACTCCTAAATCTTTTTCGCAATCCGTAATATTAAGATCTACATTATTTAGTTTATATGTGGCATGGTTATTGTCCTGTCCAACATTTAGAACTTTGCATTTGTCTATATTAAACTGCATCTGCCACTTCTCCGACCACTGCATCAGTCTATTCAAATCTTCCTGGAGTGCTCGAATGTCCTCGTCAGAATGAATTCGACGGCCTATTTTGGTGTCATCGGCAAACTTGCTGATGTCGCTCTTTATGCCCTCATCTATGTCGTTTATGTAGATTGTGAACAGCAGGGGGCCCAACACTGACCCCTGTGGAACACCGCTCGTGACACTTCCCCACTCTGATTTCTCCCCATTTATGCAAACTCTCTGCTGCCTATTTGTCAACCATGCCTCTATCCAGGAAAAAATTTCTCCTCCTATTCCATGTGCTTTAATTTTCCTCAACAGTCTCTGATGTGGGACCCTGTCAAAAGCCTTACTGAAGTCCATATACACAATATCATATTCATTACCATGATCTACCTCCTCAAATACCTTAGTGAAAAAAGTTAATAAATTCGTAAGGCAGGAACGCCCCTTTGTAAAACCATGCTGAGATTCGTTGATTAATTTATGCTTTTCAAGGTGGCTACGAACTGCCTCGGCAATTATTGATTCCATAAATTTTCCCACTATGGAGGTCAGGCTTATTGGTCTATAGTTCGAAGCTAAGGACCTGTCACCTGTTTTGAAAATAGGTATCACATTTGCCATTTTCCACTTATCTGGCACCATGCCAGTTTGTAGTGATATGTTGAAAAGATTAGCCAAAGGTGTGCTAAGCTCCTCTTTACATTCCTTTAGAACCCTTGCATACAGTTCATCAGGGCCTGGGGATTTGTTAGGTTTTAATTTATCTATTTGCCTAAGGACCATGTCACTTGTGACCCTAATAGTGCACAGTTTATTATCGTCCTGTTCTACATAATTTATCATTACTGGAATATCGCTGGTATCCTCCTGTGTAAAAACTGAGAGGAAGTATGTGTTAAAAATTCTACACATTTCCTTATCACTGTCATTGAGCTGACCCGAGGAACTTTTGAGTGGGCCTATCTTGTCCCTGATCTTACTTCTGTATACCTGAAAGAATCTTCGATTCTCTTGCAACTTTAACCTCATAATCTCTTTTTGCTTTTCTAATTCCCTTTTTTATTTCTCTCTTTAACTGAATATATCGATTTCTCAATTGCCCCTCTCCTCTTTTGATTTGCCTATATATGCCTCTCTTTTGACCAATCAGATATTTTAATCTATTGTTCATCCATTTAGGATCATTTTTGTTTGATTTGATTTCCCTATTTGGAACATAATTTGACTGAGCAGCTAGAACTATGCCCTGGAAAGCATCATATCGGCAACCATCACCACCTACCTGACCCTTAGTCAGGTCATTCCAGTTCAGCCCACCTAAGTAATTTTTCAGTCCTATGAAATCAGCCAAGCGAAAGTCAGGGACGGAGACTTGATTGCCATTATTAGGGGAATTCCATGATATATTAAAACTGAGTGATTTGTGATCACTTTCCCCAAGCTCATCATTAACCTCAAGATTATTAATTAGTGTTTCCCTACTGGCAAGAACCAAGTCAAGGAGGTTATTTCCCCTAGTTGGCTCTGTCACAAACTGTTTTAAAAAACAATCCTGGATCGTATCAAGAAAGTCACCTGACTCTAAATTTCCTGTCAAATTGCTCCAGTCAATCTGTCTATAGTTGAAATCTCCCATTAGCACAACATTTTCGTATGTAGATGCCTTACGAATTTCGTCCCATAGAAGTTTACTGCACTCCCTATCAAGATTTGGGGCCCTGTAAATCACACCCAAAATTAGTTTTTCTCGGCCCTCGAGAAGCTGTAACCAAACAGATTCAGTGGCTGACGCTTCTAATTTAATATCTTGTCTAACACAACAATTTAAATTGTCTCTGACATACATCGCTACTCCACCACCTTTCCTGTTGACCCTGTCAGTGTGGAATAATTTATAGCCTTGTATGTGACATTCAGAGGGCATCTCTCTATCTTTCAGATTGAGCCAGGTCTCTGTTATAGCAATAATATCTATGTTTCCTGCACTTGCAATTAATCTTAGCTCATCTATCTTATTTCTTACACTCCTGCTATTAGTATAGTAAACCTTAAGGGAGCTAGTCCCTTGCTGCCCTCTGCTGTCCCCCTTTGTTTGCTGACCTGATCTATTGTCTTTATTTATAACTTCATGCTGAATGCCTTTTATACATTTACTGTTTCCAACCCAAGTGTTGCAACCTGCTTGTTTCCCACACACACCCATACCTCTATCTTCCATCAGTTTAAAATCATAGGCATTTCACCAATGGCCTTCTCAATCGAGTCTGCAAGTGCTACCACCCCAGCCCCAGAGAGATGTACCCCATCCCTTGCATACATATCATGTTTGCCATAAAAGTTGTTCCAGTTGTCAATGAATGGGATTGCAAGTTCCTTGCAGTATCTGTCTAGCCAGCAATTTACACCAATTGCCCTAGACAACCATTCATTTCCTACTCCCCTTCTAGGCAAGATGCTACATATGATTGGGATCCCTCCCTTAGACTTAATGAAATCTATAGCTGACCTGTACTTATCTAGCAGCTCTTCTCTCCTACCCTTCCCAATATCATTTCCACCAGCACTGAGACAGATAATGGGCTTGTTCCCATTACCTGACATGATATTATCCAGCCTGTTGACAATGTCCCCAACACCAGCTCCAGGGAAGCACACTCTATCTCTCATCTTCTTATTCCTATTACAAAAAGCACGGTCAATATATCTTACCTGAGAGTCACCAACCACAAGAATGCGCTTACCTCCATTAGCAGGGGCAGTAGTACCCTTACCTTCACTGGCCACTGAAGTACATTCATCCTGAAGAACAGAGAAGCGATTTCCTACCTTCAGATCTTCACTCTTAACTTTCCTTACTCTGATGCGCCTTCCATTACTGTGAACCACTCGCCACTTGTAGCAGGTGCTGGACTGCACCTCACTGCTGGTAGCCGTTGCTACCTCCCCAACTACAGCCTCCTCACAGCGAGAGACAGACTGCACCTCACTTGAAGCCTCATTCCCCACAACTCCAGCCACCTCACACTCTCTCCCAGACCCATTGAAGTGGTCCTTCAGCCTCCTAATCTCCTCCTGGAGAAGCAAGACCTCCTCCTTCAACTCTCCAACCTCAATTTTTAAAACACTGCAGAAGCAAGCCATGCTTTGTAACCGTCCACACTAATCCCCAAAGCAGCTCAGGGTCTGTGACCTCACGTGACGACTGACCACTGACGACTGAGGTAGATGTCGTCTTGATAAGGACCTGCCTCGTATGGGCCAGTAGGCCTTCTGCAGTGTTCCTACATTCTTATGTTCTTATGTTCTTATATATTGAACATTAAAATGGTATAAAATACCGACAGGTTGTTAGGTAAGACACATATGCAACAGTTAGGTATCTTTATTATGAAACGTTTCGCCTACACAGTAGGCTTCTTCAGTCAAGTACAGAAAAGTTGATAGAAGCAGAAGATACTTGAAGACGATGTAATCAGTCCATCACCCTTAAATTTTGAGGTGGTCAGTCCCTCAGTCTGGAGAAGAGCATTGTTCCATATTATGAAACAACGTTTCATACTATGGAACATAGTTTCGCCTACTGTGTAGGCGAAACGTTTCATAATAAAGATACCTAACTGTCACATATATATATATATATATATATATATATATATATATATATATATATATATATATATATATATATATATATATATATATATATATATATATATATATATATATATGTCGTGCCGAATAGGCAGAACTTGCCATCTTGGCTTAAATAGCAACGCTCATCTTGCCATATAGGACAAGTGAAAATTTGTGTTTGCAATAATTTCGCCAAAATCATTCTGAACCTAACGAAAAAAATATATTTCACTGTGTTTGTTTAGTATTAATTATTGTAAACAAATATAAAATATATTTAGTTGGGTTAGGCTAAAATAAATTGTTCTTGTTATAATAAGGTTAGGTAAGTTTTCCAAGATTCTTTTGTAGCAAAATTTAAATTTTTTACATTAACATTAATGACAAAAATATATCTTTAAACGTATAAAAGAAAATTTTAGAAAGGACTTAATTTTAAATGAGTTCTTGCTAATTGACCAGTTTTACATATTCGGCACGACATATATATATATATATATATATATATATATATATATATATATATATATATATATATATATATATATATATATATATATATATATATATGTCGTGCAGTTTTGACAATAATATGAATATTTCCTTTGGTTTATATAAATTAGATCCATTTATAATTAATAGAATTTGGGAAGAATTTAATAATACACTGGACAAATAATAATTTTTAAATTTTCTTGGGTAGAATAGCTTGGGGGTGAGTTGTGCAAGGGACCTATCCAAGTTGGCTCGCTGCGCGTCAAGCATATATATATATATATATATATAAAAAGTATCAAAGTCTACGCACCACCATCCTTGGCCATATAGTGAAATTTACGAAAAGAATTAACTCAGTGGCGAAATTTCTAAGTACCTGACTCCAGAAGACGACATGTAGTGCAGCACCTGGCAAATCCTGGTGATTACTGGTGAAATATGTATTTACCAAATTATGGGATGGAAGCAAGATGACTGATAGATAATCCTCTCACATTACCGTAACGCTAAGTAGAAACACACAACTATAATATTGCTTGAAGTATGCTATCGCTGCACTACTTGAATTCAAGTAGAACTGTGACTGGGTCATGTTCAGAGTTCCAATGCTTGATGCAAATATATTTGTGATGCATCACGAATAACAAATATATATTTCGCTTAAGTACATTAGTTACTACAGTAAGAATTTAATTTTATTTAATAATTTTTTGAAAAAAAAGATTAAATACCACGAACGAGTGGTATTTGATTAATAACACTGCCACTAGCCGAGGACTCGAACCCAAGTCGTTTTGGCCCGCCTCATGGTGAGCAAAACTCACATGAGTCTCTAACCCACAGGACTACCAAATCCTACATGAATCACGCACTCAGCAAAGGTAGGTGTTTTACTGTGATCCGAGGACATACGGTGGTGAGAGTGTCTCAAAGCTAATTTCATTATACTCCCGGTTTGTTGTACTAGCCTCCACAAGTAGTATACATATATTAATGAAACCAAGAACTGGTGGTATTTAATCATTAACAACACTGCGGCTAGCCGAGGTTCGAGTCCTCGGCTAGTCACAGTGTTGTTATTGATTATATATATATATATATATATATATATATATATATATATATATATATATATATATATATATATATATATATATATATATATATATAGGTGGGAAGATTGTCATGTGGGGGGTATTGGAAAGTAATTATTTTGGGGAATATGGGAGTAAGGGGTTATGTAAGGCAGAAGATAGGCAGGCGAGGTGGTAGGAGAGATGAGTGTGGAGGTTGGTAGGTAATGTGAGGTCACTGGAGACTACACCATCACCTCGCATTACTCTACCCACCACACTACTCACCCTCTCACTACTTGAAATAAAATAATGAATAAAAGCGCAAATAACGAGGACAGTGAATATTACTATTCTACTCAAACACAGTTTATTATTAAGTCCTTGAACAATAATATATTTGGGAACAGGAGTACATTATTTTGGTTTAGATAAATGGGCTGGTACATATAAGCAGTGAGACAGGGAATACAATTAACTTGACGAAACAAAATATAACTTACAATATAGTTCAGAGAACAGTTCACCACAGGAACTAAGCCACAGGTCTCAAGACCTATACAGCACGAGTACTGCTCCAAGCCAGTACTCTGCCCAATGTCTCCAACAGTCTCGTCCAGAGACTTCAACAGCCTTCTCCCGAGCCCTGCACCCCAGCAGCAGCTCCGCTCGAAGTCTCTCGATCATGCTCTTCCTTGGGCGTATGTTGGTTTGCGTGCAGCCAGCAGC